>NC_137690.1:74766511-74776511 GCF_963989245.1 Nansenia antarctica
CAGAGACCTGAGTTGGATTTTTATTTCCCTGTATTGCTTATTCTTTAGTAAATGTGCCGTCAAGGCTAAACTGCTCCCTGTCGTCGGTGTCTGTTCCTACCTTGTTGTGCTCATCATACCCGGTCCTACGTGGTGGTCACCACAACACACACACACACAAACACACACACACAACACACACACACACACACACACACACAGTGTTGCAGCTTCAGTGGAACCCCAGCAGAGTGTTGTACACTTGTCATTTGTTTCTTGGTTTTATTTTCACTTGTTTACCTTGTTTATTTCTTTCAACCTGCTATTACTTTTGCTTCTTAGAGCCTATGTAAAGCACTTTGTGACCGCTGGTCTGTGATGGGTGCTATAGAAATCAACTTTACTTACTTACTTACAACGGAGATAGTTAACCTGCCCCTCTGTCCCCTAGGTCATGACTGCACACTGATGAGAGAATAGGAGAGGAGAGGAGAGGGGAGGAGAGGGTGAGAAGAGGAGAGGAGAGGATAGGAGGGAAGGGAGGAGGGGAAGGGAGGAGAGGAGAGGGGGAGAGGAGGGGAGAGGAGAGGAAAGGAGAGGAGAGGAGGGGAGAGGAGAGGAAAGGAGAGGAGAGGAGAGGAGAGGAGAGGAGGGGAAGGGAAGGGAGGAGAGGAGAGGAGAGGAGGGGAAGGGAGGAGAGGAGAGGAGAGGAGGGGAAGGGAAGGGAGGAGAGGAGGGGAAGGGAGGAGAGGAGAGGGGGAGAAGAGAGAAGAGGAAAGAGGAGGGTGAGGAGAGGCTGATTCAGACTACAGGCTTAATGAATCATCATGTCGTCAGTGATAAACGACCCCTGAGACACCGTGTAATGGAACCATGTCTCGTTCTCCGCTCAGGGGCGGGTGACTTTGGCGGCCCCGGTCAACACCCCTCCGCCTGGTTCAGACCCAGACAGCCGAGCCCAGATAACACCAGCTCACCTTCTCTCTGAGATTGTTGTGGGCTGAAGCGAAGCTGTCGGCAGGAAACACATGACGACTTTCATCCTGTGTTTACCCTCCGAACAAGCACACAGACTGTTGTCTGCATGGCTGTGTGTAGAGGACATACTGTGTGTGTTTACTAGGGCTGTACAGAAGGATATGGTATATGTTTAATAGTGTAGAGATATTGTATATGTTTAATAGTGTCGAGATATTGTATATGTTTAATAGTGTAGAGAAGGTTATTGTATATGTTAAAAAAATAAAAATAATCCACACACAATACCCCATAATAACAAAGTGAAAACAAGATTTTAGAGATTTCTGCAAATGTAATTGAATTCCTATGCAAATCAGAGACCCTATAAAAACAAAGATATTGATTTCAAAATGACATAAACTATTATCCTGGCATTAAGATGAACTCAAGTCAACTTATTGAGGGATTTGCTGATGACATTTTTGCTTTTTAGCTCATTTCAAGAGTGTCATAACAAAGGGTGTGAAGACTTAAGCACATGAGGTATTTCTGTGTTTAAATGTTAATACATTTACATACATTTCTAAAAACTTGTTTTCGCTTTGTCATTATGGGGTATTGTGTGTGTGGATGGATGCCAATGTTTATTTATAATAAACAGTTTTAAATCGAGTCTATAACACAACAACATGTGGAAAACGTGAAGGGGTGTGTTGACTTTGGATAACCACAGTACACAGCTCGTGAGTTTAGAATGATAAGGTTCTATCTCCGTTTAGGGCAGTTCAGAGATATTGAGCGTCAAAGTGTTTACATTCCATTATGTTTTGTGAGATGGAACCTTTGTATTTTATTAATTACTAACTAAAAAATGTCAACATTTAAAAAAAATAACACCACAGAGGCATTAATAAACACATCAGATTATGTATTTTTTTTTTTTTTACAAAAATGGAGATAGAACCTTATAATTCTAACGTCACGAGCTATACTCATTATGCAGTGATAGAGATACACACCTCCAGGTTCAAATGAATGAGAGCTATGTAGAGATCCCAAATCAACCTCACAACCTGCCTCCCCAGCACAGACAACGTTTATGAGATATCATAAACCGCTTGGAAACAGAAATCATCAGCAACGATGCATCAACAGTTAAACGTATGACTCGTTATATCTCCTCCACAAACCACCGCGTTCAACGTCTCTTAAAACAACAAAACACTCGTTATCTTAGACACTCATCAGACAAGAGGTTATGGATATGCTCCTCTCGAACAAGAAAACAGAACGATTCCAATACTATGTTAAGTGCACTGTCTGCGGTACTGTATATCCAGTACTCAAGTTGTAAAAGAAAATCAGGGGGGATGGTGGATTTTATCATATGGGGACAATTGTAGCATCCCCACAGTGTCAGTGACTTCAGTGTCAGTGACTTCAGTGTCAGTGACTTGGTGGTATAAATGTCATTGCATGTGTGCGTGCCCCCTCCCTCGCCCACAGTATTTTACTCAATATGCACAAAACTAAATGTTGAAATAGCAGTAACACCACGTTCATTGATAAAATGACATAAGGGATGGAAAAGGGGGGATGGCAGTTTTAGAAGGGGGATGATTTTGACAGTTTTTATTTCATGGGGGGGATGCCATCCCACCTCATCCCCCCTCAACTCGAGTGCTGTGTAATATCTGGTAACCCTGGTAACTGATATGATGCATGTCCTCCGTCGCCGTGGGTGACAGGGTTAATCAGTTAGGCTGCGTGACGGGCCGTTCCTCACCTGTCACTTGACAGGTTCTGCTCCGGGGTGAGGTTGGAGCGACTAGCGAGCGCCTGTAACGCCACGGTGGCATCACACCTTTCTAAAAGGACGCTTCTACACGACTACAAAGATGAACTGTGTTTGTCTTTCCTTACAATTAGTTTACCACGGAGCCTATAAGAGGCGGTGTCGACGTTATGAATGTTTTACCTGCCTTCTACCTGCTTCTACCGGAGAGCCTGTGAGACAGCGTAGTTTATAAAGTAGTGGTGTTGCCCTAGTAGGAAATATCAATATCAATGTCAATCAAATCGGGTAACCTGATTTCCTGGCTTGGTATAGGTGGGAAACAGTTAGTCAGAAATGTAAGTGTGTTCATTTTATCAATGAACGTGGTGTTACTGATATTTCAACATTTAGTTTTGAGCATATTGAGTAAAATACTGTGGGCGAGGGGGGGGGGGCACGCACACATGCAATGACATTTTTACCACCAAGTCACTGACACTGAAGTCACTGACACTGAAGTCACTGACACTGAAGTCACTGACGCTGTGGGGATGCTAAAATTGTCCCCATATGATAAAATCCACCATCCCCCCTGACTTTCTTTGACAACTTGAGTACTGGGTACTTCCCTATAACAAGGTCCATGCTGTTGATGTCAGAGCACAATAACATTACTGGGAAAGTGCTTTTATGAACCTGATGATGACATTCTGGATGACAACAGTGAGAGGAGGTGAGAGCCACAGACATACGGGTCTGGTAGGAGGGAGTGGCGCCACCTAGCTGCTGGCAGAGACATAGCAGACAGTACTGTAGCCTATGCATAATATAAGAGTAATTTCAGTGTGTGTGTGTGTGTGTGTGTGTGTGTGTGTGTGTGTGTCTGTCTGTCTGTCCGTCTGTCTCTGTGAGAGTGTGTGTAGCATAACTGGTTGTTGGCTCAGCACTACTGTAACTGACTGTTTTCATAATGTCAAAATGCACTGATAGTATTTATGTCCTTTAGATATTGTGCATGTATTTGGACATAAATAAAGCATTTAAAATGTGTGTGTGTGTGTGTGCGTGCGTCGTGCTCACTCACTCACACACACACACACACATGCACACGTGTGTGTGTGTGTGTGTGTTTGACTCCCAAGTCGTTAGGAGGTGAACCCTTCACAGAGACAGATGTGTGTGTGTGTGTGTGTGTGTGTGTGCGTGTGTGTGTGTGTGTGTGTGTGTGTGTGCGTGTGTGTGTGTGTGTGTGTGTGTGTGTGTGTGTGTGTGTGTGGAGGTGAGCCCTTCACAGAGACAGATGTGTGTGTAACGGCAGCCCCAGTGTCTGCCAGCCAGCTGACGGTTGGTCAATACTCTATCGGCATTCCGGTTAGCCTGAGAAGGGAGCAGATGATTGTGTTGTTGCCAGTTAGTAAATGGACTGTTTGTCCACCATCCATCAGTAACCAGTATAAACACAGACTCTCGCTGTCGACTGTAATTCCTCTCTCCGAACACTGACCTTCGTTAAATCACATTCATCTTGCCTGGCTGGTACTGCTAGCGTCAATGCTAACCTTCTTGAAGTGAAGTGTTCACTGCTGGTTTATTTCGTGGGGGATTAGATTATTATTATATCGATTATTTATTTCATTTTAACAAATGAATGAATTTAAAAAGGATACATGTATAGCAATTGTTTCTATCACCTTGATCTAAATACTATGTGAGATAAACAATTAGAATATGCTTCTTAGGTTTGAGAGTGTGTTCGTTGTGAGAGGTAATAGCTGGTGAACAACAGAGAATGGCATATGAGCTAGCGTGAGAAGCTAACTGTCTGGGCTCAGGTGCAGAATGACAGCTGTGACATGGGGAGGCTGGCGGAGGTAGAAATCGGAGGACAGGCTCATTGTAATGCATGGCACGGAATAGGGAATGGTATCAAACATGGGCCGGGAAATATCAATCCCTAGAAATCAGGGAAGGGTGGTGGAGATTTAAATCTCGTTCCATTTCATGCATTACAATGAGCCCGTCCTCCGATTTCTACCTCCACCAGCCTCCCCTGATTTCCAGTCTGAGGGTTAGACAGGCTGAGTGTTAGACAGACAGGCTGAGTGTCAGACAGACAGGCTGAGTGTTAGACAGACAGGCTGAGGGTCAGACAGACAGGCTGAGGGTCAGACAGACAGGCTGAGGGTTAGACAGACAGGCTGAGTGTCAGACAGACAGGCTGAGTGTCAGACAGACAGGCTGAGGGTTAGACAGACAGGCTGAGGGTGAGACAGACAGGCTGAGGGTTAGACAGGCTGAGGGTTAGACAGACAGGCTGAGTGTCAGACAGACAGGCTGAGGGTTAGACAGACAGGCTGAGGGTCAGACAGACAGGCTGAGGGTTAGACAGACAGGCTGAGTGTTAGACAGACAGGCTGAGGGTTAGACAGACAGGCTGAGTGTCAGACAGACAGGCTGAGTGTCAGACAGACAGGCTGAGGGTCAGACAGACAGACTGAGTGTTAGACAGACAGGCTGAGGGTTAGACAGACAGGTTGAGTGTCAGACAGACAGGCTGAGGGTTAGACAGACAGGCTGAGGGTTAGACAGACAGGCTGAGTGTCAGACAGACAGGCTGAGGGTTAGACAGACAGGCTGAGGGTTAGACAGACAGGCTGAGTGTTAGACAGACAGGCTGAGGGTCAGACAGACAGGCTGAGGGTTAGACAGACAGGCTGAGTGTCAGACAGACAGACTGAGTGTTAGACAGACAGGCTGAGGGTTAGACAGACAGGCTGAGGGTTAGACAGACAGGCTGAGGGTTAGACAGACAGGCTGAGTGTTAGACAGACAGACTGAGGGTTAGACAGACAGACTGAGGGTTAGACAGACAGGCTGAGTGTCAGACAGACAGACAGGCTGAGTGTTAGACAGACAGGCTGAGGGTTAGACAGACAGGCTGAGGGTTAGACAGACAGGCTGAGTGTTAGACAGACAGGCTGAGGGTTAGACAGACAGGCTGAGGGTTAGACAGACAGGCTGAGGGTTAGACAGACAGACTGAGGGTTAGACAGACAGGCTGAGTGTCAGACAGACAGGCTGAGTGTCAGACAGACAGACTGAGTGTTAGACAGACAGGCTGAGGGTTAGACAGACAGGCTGAGTGTCAGACAGACAGGCTGAGGGTTAGACAGACAGGCTGAGTGTCAGACAGACAGACTGAGGGTTAGACAGACAGGCTGAGTGTCAGACAGACAGGCTGAGGGTTAGACAGACAGACTGAGGGTTAGACAGACAGGCTGAGTGTCAGACAGACAGACTGAGGGTTAGACAGACAGGCTGAGTGTCAGACAGACAGGCTGAGGGTTAGACAGACAGACTGAGGGTTAGACAGACAGGCTGAGTGTCAGACAGACAGGCTGAGGGTTAGACAGACAGGCTGAGGGTTAGACAGACAGGCTGAGGGTTAGACAGACAGGCTGAGTGTCAGACAGACAGACTGAGGGTTAGACAGACAGACTGAGGGTTAGACAGACAGGCTGAGTGTCAGACAGACAGGCTGAGTGTCAGACAGACAGGCTGAGGGTTAGACAGACAGGCTGAGGGTTAGACAGACAGACTGAGGGTTAGACAGACAGGCTGAGGGTTAGACAGACAGACTGAGGGTTAGACAGACACGCTGAGGGTTAGACAGACAGACTGAGGGTTAGACAGACAGACTGAGGGTTAGACAGACAGGCTGAGGGTTAGACAGACAGGCTGAGTGTCAGACAGACAGGCTGAGGGTTAGACAGACAGGCTGAGTGTCAGACAGACAGGCTGAGGGTTAGACAGACAGGCTGAGGGTTAGACAGACAGGCTGAGTGTCAGACAGACAGGCTGAGTGTCAGACAGACAGGCTGAGTGTTAGACAGACAGGCTGAGTGTCAGACAGACAGGCTGAGGGTTAGACAGACAGGCTGAGGGTTAGACAGACAGACTGAGGGTTAGACAGACAGACTGAGGGTTAGACAGACAGACTGAGTGTCAGACAGACAGGCTGAGGGTTAGACAGACAGGCTGAGGGTTAGACAGACAGGCTGAGGGTTAGACAGACAGGCTGAGGGTTAGACAGACAGGCTGAGGGTTAGACAGACAGGCTCAGGGTTAGACAGACAGACTGAGTGTCAGACAGACAGGCTGAGGGTTAGACAGACAGACTGAGTGTCAGACAGACAGGCTGAGTGTCAGACAGACAGGCTGAGGGTTAGACAGACAGGCTGAGGGTTAGACAGACTGAGGGTTAGACAGACAGGCTGAGGGTCAGACAGACAGGCTGAGGGTTAGACAGACAGGCTGAGGGTTAGACAGACAGGCTGAGGGTTAGACAGACAGGCTGAGGGTTAGACAGACAGGCTGAGGGTTAGACAGACAGGCTGAGTGTTAGACAGACAGACTGAGGGTTAGACAGACAGACTGAGGGTTAGACAGACAGGCTGAGGGTTAGACAGACTGAGGGTTAGACAGACAGGCTGAGTGTTAGACAGACAGGCTGAGGGTTAGACAGACAGGCTGAGGGTTAGACAGACAGGCTGAGTGTCAGACAGACAGACTGAGTGTCAGACAGACAGGCTGAGGGTTAGACAGACAGGCTGAGAGTCAGACAGACAGGCTGAGTGTTAGACAGACAGGCTGAGAGTCAGACAGACAGGCTGAGGGTTAGACAGACAGGCTGAGGGTTAGACAGACAGGCTGAGGGTTAGACAGACAGGCTGAGTGTCAGACAGACAGGCTGAGTGTCAGACAGACAGGCTGAGGGTTAGACAGACAGGCTGAGGGTTAGACAGACAGGCTGAGTGTCAGACAGACAGGCCGAGGGTTAGACAGACAGGCTGAGGGTTAGACAGACAGGCTGAGTGTTAGACAGACAGGCTGAGGGTCAGACAGACAGGCTGAGTGTCAGACAGACAGGCTGAGGGTTAGACAGACAGGCTGAGGGTTAGACAGACAGGCTGAGGGTTAGACAGACAGGCTGAGGGTTAGACAGACAGACTGAGGGTTAGACAGACAGGCTGAGGGTTAGACAGACAGGCTGAGGGTTAGACAGACAGGCTGAGGGTTAGACAGACAGGCTGAGTGTCAGACAGACAGACTGAGTGTCAGACAGACAGGCTGAGGGTTAGACAGACAGACTGAGTGTCAGACAGACAGGCTGAGGGTTAGACAGACAGGCTGAGGGTTAGACAGACAGACTGAGTGTCAGACAGACAGACTGAGTGTCAGACAGACAGGCTGAGGGTTAGACAGACAGACTGAGTGTCAGACAGACAGACTGAGTGTCAGACAGACAGGCTGAGGGTTAGACAGACAGGCTGAGTGTCAGACAGACAGGCTGAGTGTCAGACAGACAGGCTGAGTGTCAGACAGACAGGCTGAGGGTTAGACAGACAGGCTGAGTGTCAGACAGACAGGCTGAGGGTTAGACAGACAGGCTGAGTGTCAGACAGACAGGCTGAGGGTTAGACAGACAGGCTGAGTGTTAGACAGACAGGCTGAGGGTTAGACAGACAGGCTGAGGGTTAGACAGACAGGCTGAGTGTCAGACAGACAGGCTGAGTGTCAGACAGACAGACTGAGTGTCAGACAGACAGGCTGAGGGTTAGACAGACAGGCTGAGGGTTAGACAGACAGGCTGAGGGTTAGACAGACAGGCTGAGTGTTAGACAGACAGGCTGAGGGTTAGACAGACAGGCTGAGGGTTAGACAGACAGGCTGAGTGTCAGACAGACAGGCTGAGTGTCAGACAGACAGGCTGAGTGTCAGACAGACAGGCTGAGGGTTAGACAGACAGGCTGAGGGTTAGACAGACAGGCTGAGGGTTAGACAGACAGACTGAGGGTTAGACAGACAGGCTGAGGGTTAAACAGACAGGCTGAGGGTTAGACAGACAGGCTGAGTGTCAGACAGACAGGCTGAGGGTTAGACAGACAGGCTGAGGGTTAGACAGACAGACTGAGGGTTAGACAGACAGGCTGAGGGTTAGACAGACAGGCTGAGGGTTAGACAGACAGGCTGAGTGTTAGACAGACAGACTGAGGGTCAGACAGACAGGCTGAGGGTTAGACAGACAGGCTGAGGGTTAGACAGACAGACTGAGTGTCAGACAGACAGGCTGAGGGTTAGACAGACAGGCTGAGGGTTAGACAGACAGACTGAGTGTCAGACAGACAGGCTGAGTGTCAGACAGACAGGCTGAGTGTCAGACAGACAGGCTGAGTGTCAGACAGACAGGCTGAGTGTCAGACAGACAGGCTGAGTGTTAGACAGACAGGCTGAGGGTTAGACAGACAGACTCTGGGGCTGATCTGCTAGATGAAGACAGAGTGGCTGGCAAGGCAGAGTTGATGATATTCTAAGTTCAGCGAGAGCACTCTCTCAACATGACACGTAGAACTGAGGCCTGGCTATCATTACCTCTCCACTGTCTGGCCATCATACAGACACATCACACATACACATCATACACACACTCACTATCCATTTGAATAAAACAGACAAAGTGCTGCTTGGTGGGTGATAAAATGACAGTGTAGAAACCTCAATGGAAATGTAGAAATCAAATCACCTTCAAATCACGATGGAAGTCACAATTGTTTTACATTTCATAGCATATTGGAATTTGTGTCGACATCAAATTTTAGGTGTGTTTTCTGTTTAAAATGTAGTGCGCTGCTAATATAATTTTTGATTCGAATTAGTTCACAGCATTATTTTATAGTGATAACAGCTAAATATGATTGATTTATTTTTATGACAATATCTAAAAAATATCATTACATGTATTTCATTGGATTGCATGTAGGTAAGATAGTTTATTGTTGATTAGTGCATATCTCTAATAGTTTCAGTGTGAAACAACACATTTGATCACAATATCAAACATTTTTTAAAATCATTATATTTATTTCATTGGATTGCATGTAGGTAAGATAGTTTATTATTTGTGCGTATCTATAATAGTTTCGGTGTGAAACAGCACATTTACAGGGGAATCATTGTGAAAACTCTGATTCTACTGTAGTCTCATCTGCGGCCTTAATTCCATCTGATTAGAAGCTGACTTGTCTTATCTGCGTCGGTTCAGACTCAGAACAAGTGAAAGAGAAGAGAGACTATTACCCAGGGCTTTCATCATTCTCTCCACCACTTAACTTCAAACTCGCATGAACAGAAAATATTAAAGGCAGGGTCGCTTGGGTTAAGATGATTGATTTGTTAAATTACATTAATAAAATATGTTCAGTGGAGGTTGGACACGTCATGTAT
>NC_137690.1:74781511-74787228 GCF_963989245.1 Nansenia antarctica
CCTCACCCTCCCACCCTCACCCTCCCACCCTCACCCTCCCACCCTCACCCTCCCACCCTCACCCTCCCACCCTCACCCTCCCACCCTCACCCTCACCCTCCCTCCCTCACCCTCCCCCCCTCACCCTCACCCTCCCACCCTCACCCTCCCACCCTCACCCTCCCACCCTCACCCTCACCCTCACCCTGCCACCCTCACCCTCCCACCCTCACCCTCCCTCCCTCACCCTCCCACCCTCACCCTCCCAGCCTCACCCTCCCTCCCTCACCCTCCCACCCTCACCCTCTCACCCTCACCCTCCCACCCTCACCCTCCCACCCTCACCCTCACCCTCACCCTCACCCTCACCCTCACCCTCCCTCCCTCACCCTCCCTCCCTCACCCTCCCACCCTCACCCTCCCAGCCTCACCCTCCCACCCTCACCCTCCCTCCCTCACCCTCCCACCCTCACCCTCACCCTCACCCTCCCACCCTCACCCTCACCCTCACCCTCCCTCCCTCACCCTCCCTCCCTCACCCTCCCACCCTCACCCTCCCTCCCTCACCCTCCCACCCTCACCCTCCCACCCTCACCCTCACCCTCACCCTCCCACCCTCACCCTCACCCTCCCCCCCTCACCCTCCCACCCTCACCCTCCCACCCTCACCCTCCCAGCCTCACCCTCCCCCCCTCACCCTCACCCTCCCCCCCTCACCCTCACCCTCCCTCCCTCACCCTCCCACCCTCACCCTCTCACCCTCACCCTCCCACCCTCCCACCCTCACCCTCCCACCCTCACCCTCTCACCCTCACCCTCACCCTCCCACCCTCACCCTCCCACCCTCACCCTCCCACCCTCACCCTCCCACCCTCACCCTCCCACCCTCCCCCTCCCACCCTCACCCTCCCACCCTCACCCTCTCACCCTCACCCTCTCACCCTCACCCTCCCACCCTCACCCTCCCTCCCTCACCCTCCCACCCTCCCACCCTCACCCTCCCACCCTCACCCTCACCACCCTCACCCTCACCACCCTCACCCTCCCACCCTCACCCCCTCACCCTCACCCTCCCTCCCTCACCCTCTCACCCTCACCCTCTCACCCTCACCCTCCCACCCTCACCCTCCCTCCCTCACCCTCCCACCCTCCCACCCTCACCCTCCCTCCCTCACCCTCCCACCCTCCCACCCTCACCCTCCCACCCTCACCCTCCCTCCCTCACCCTCCCACCCTCCCACCCTCACCCTCCCTCCCTCACCCTCCCACCCTCCCACCCTCACCCTCCCACCCCCACCCTCCCACCCTCACCCTCCCACCCTCACCCTCCCACCCTCCCACCCTCACACCCTCAGCCCCCCCAGGCTACAGCCTCAGTCCCCCCCAGCCCCCCCCCTCTCCCCACCAGCCTGCAGGGAAAAGCTGTCTCAGATTGGAACGGCTCCTCTTCCGCTTGGGTACGATGATGCAAACAATCACAGGGAAATTGATTTAACCTTCAGCGGCCCGCGCAGCCAGCCGCACGTTATTGATAGCCTATCAGGGACGATCAAGACTGAGGAGGGGGGGGGGGGTGGGGGGGCGGAGAGGGGGGCGGAGGAGGGGGGGGGGGGACTGGGTGTTTTTACGGCAGAGGCACGGAGGCGCTAACCCGCTAACAGGAGGCTAGCCTGCCTGGTCAAGGGGCATCAGCTGCGGAGGGGGAAATCAAAACGTTCCGTCTCGACCGGCCCCCGATCAGTCAGCAGGCTAATGATCTCTGACGCTAGCGGGGTGGCTGGGTTATATGTCAGCAAATCTCCCCGTGTCAGACAGGCCGCGGCGGAAGGTTCCGGACCGGCAGTGTTGTTCCCGGGGAAACAGGGGGAGTGATGTATGGAGCCACTAGAAGGGCTAGATACATTTCACAGCCTTCAAGAGAGGGACTAGTGAATTTTAATAGTGAGGAGGGTTTTTACGAGAGAGAGTCCCAGAAGAGTATTTTGTCATTTTCCAACAGACATGGGGTGTTTCGTTGTGATTTGATAGTTTAAATAGGAAAAGGAAGGAAGAAAAAAAAGAAAAAAGAACAGACCGTTATTCTATATTTATGTAGAGTTAATAATAAAGCGGTGGTGGAAATTGAAAATGATGATTTATTTTATTTTATATTACTTCTTTTTTTCTGTTATTTTATCTGAGTGGGGTAGGCAGTCCCACTCATATTTTTCATTTTATTGGACAGATACAGTGAAGACATATCGTGACGTTAGAATGATAAGGTTCTATCTCCATTCTTGGTCACAATTGAGTTTTTGACATTTTTTGGGTTAGTAATGAATAAAATACAAAGGTTCCATCTCACAAAACATAATGGAATGTAAAAACGTTGACGCTCAATATCTCTGAATTGCCCTAAATGGAACCATATCATTCTAAACTCACGAGATAGGAAAGTAAGGAGAAGAAGGGAGAGAGAGAGGGCATGTCATCAGGCCTGAAGCTAGACTCTGGGATATGACATCACACCTGTGAAAACAGAGACACTTTCAGCAAAGATATTGTTGTGTGGCCTCGGGGGGTCCAGTGGTCTAGCACCGTGGTCTACAGTGCACACATATGCCCATGTCGGAATGGGTTAGAATCCGGCCCCCATGCCCTGCTGACATGCCCTCTCTCTCTCCCTTCTTCTCCTTACTTTCCTGTCTGTCTTCACTCTATCTGTCCAATAAAATTAAAAATATGAGTGGGACTGCCCCGCTCATAAAGATAACACACACAAAAAAGACATTGTTGTGAACAACGACAGGAAATGAGAGTGTCCTTGTTTCACTACCCAGAGACATAAACACACACACACACACACACACACACACACACACACGCATACATAGAAACACACACACACACACACATACACACACGCATACATAGAAACACACACACACACACACACATATATATATATATACACACACACACACACACACACACACACACACACACACACATTGTGCACTGCTCGTTCTGCTATGACATCATATCCCAGAGTCTACCTTTCAATTTTTTGAAATTAATTAATTATTATTTTGTTAATATATTATTCATGAATAAAAAAATATAAGACTGAAATCCAAAACATGCCGGTGTCATACGATCAAACAGAATCCTTTACAAAACATTACAAACCAGATTGAAGGTGTTAAAAGAATAACATTCCCTCCAGTTCCACACTCCATTTTCCCCAGTATGATAATTAACTAATCGAATATGCATATCCAACTCTCAGAGGCATCTAATTAATTGTTCTCTTTGACTTAACTAATTATTTGTTTGCAGATTTAATTTGCAGATTTTTAAAGTGTGTCTGAATGCCGTTGATGTATAATAATGATCCCTCTGACTTAAACACACCCTGGACCGAATGCAGAAAGTGCAAAGGTTTATGTAACACAATCTAAATCATCATGATCGATTGACGCACGGACGTTTTATTAATTATAACATAACATCTCTCCGTCCAAGAACAAACAAAGAAAGAAAAAGAAGAAAAGCAGATATTTGTTAGGAAATTGCTATAAAATATTAATCTTCTGAAAAATGATACAGTTAATAAGCATTACAAACAGTTAATTGATAGTGTGTTGACTGTCAGTGAGGAAGCTGGTTGTAAGTGGGGTAATCAGTGAGTGATTATCTGGGTTCAACGCTGAGGTCTGGTGCTGAGCTGCTCTTCACTACGGCTTCTTGGCATCTTATCAGAGGGGCCAAAGAGACACGTTGCCCTTTGACCCCTGAGAGGCCTTCCTAATGCCTTACTAGCTGACATCCAAACCGCACTGATCAGGAAACCAATAGGCTAGTAAATTAATAACAGGGTATATACAGGAATCTTGAGGTTAATTTCAATATCTTTTTAAAGACCTTGTCAATATTTTTGTCAATATTTTTCCAGACCTCACCACCACTTGGAGTTGTAACCGTTTACATCAGTGACGCCTTTAACTTAACAGTTTTAGTTTGCAATAGACTAGACCACTATCATACAACAGAATATCTGGTTCATCTTTGTTTTTTAATAAAAAAAACTTTTACTAAACGTTTTTAGGACTCAAACTCTTTGGACAGAGTCTAATTCAGAAAAATACCTACACAATTCAAGACCTCATAAAATCATGATAAGACTTTTTAATACTTATTAAGGGTCTTGATTTTCCCAAAATTGATTTATCAACTTTTAATACTTTTCAAGACACTGCGGATACCCTGGATAATATAGTATATTATCTAGATTCTAGATTATAATATGAATATTCTAACCTGCACAGTTGTACACACTGAATTGTTTAATTACATTATGGTGGGAGTACATTCAGCAGCCCAATATTGTTATGTTTGTGTCAGTTTTGTCTCCAGCGAAGTTCCATCATGTTTACCAGTGAATTAGTTTAGTTTCTTAGTTTAGAACTATGCCTGCTAAGATGGAAGCTTCTAATGATAGCCATATTGGACATAAATAATAATAATAATAATAATAATAATAATAATAATAATTGCGCTTTTTTAGACACTCAAAGACGCTTTACAAACTGAAAAGATCGAGTAGTAATAATAAAAAGAAACAAAAAATAAATGAAAGAAAGTATAGGGGCCTAATTGAGGTAGTGCTGGGGACACATGGGAAGGGGAGGGGGAGAGGGTTAACTGGTGGAAGGCGAGCTTGAAGAGGTGGAGGTTTTGAGGGCCTGTTTAAATGCTGGCAGGGAGTTGGCCTAAACTCTTCTGATATTAAACAGTTCAGTTACAGGAACATGTCGAGGTGAGAATCGGTTGTGTAGCGTAACATTTCCCATGATGCCACACAGTGAGAAGAAATACCCTTTTTGGGGACGGGGACATTTAAAGTCCTTACTTATTGTTGTATTTTCATTCAAATGTTTTCTCCAAAATGTTTCCCGTTAAATATTTCATAGCCTTTTAAATATTAATTGAATATCACACCCCATTTGAATATTTTAACAGTGTCTTCTTTTGTCTCCTCTCTCTAGTATCGTTCTCCTTTTAGACTATGGCGTTATTAATAATAATATAATGTGCTCTGACCCAGATTGCCTTAGAAGTATCATTTTAAGGTCAAGGTGGTTATTTTACTACAAGCCTGGTTGCCCTAATCGTCATGCTATGTGCTAATAGAGATATTAAAGTGCATTAAGATACTATCTGCAAACCAGTTAACACTCTTTGTATGACGTGTGATTCTATCTGATGTGATACATGCACTGTACATATGTAGCAGCATTGACATTCCATGTTGTTAACATTATATTGTTACATAATACATTTAACAGACACTTTGAAATGACATATTGCAGGCTATCAGTAGTAGAATATGGATTATGTTACTGTACTGTATGAAATGACATACTGTAGGCTATCTGTAGTAGATATTGTTTTTAATTACTGTGTCCCTATTTCCAATAAAATCCAAAATGTCACTGGTGTTACAACCGCTAAACTCCATCATCATATTATTTCGAAGCACAGGTGCAAAAAGTACTTTATATCAACATGTTTAATACAGCATTGTTTCCATAATAACGTTTCAAGAAACAATATAAATATCACAATATTCTATTTCATTTGACTCTCTGTGTAGAAGAGAGTAAGATCTCTAGATCGTCTGACCAACGGCTTTTAATTGTGGTCCCACGGCCTTGTCCCCAGGCTCAACACAAAGGGTGGCCGTGCGTTTACTGTTG
>NC_137690.1:74787428-74810516 GCF_963989245.1 Nansenia antarctica
CATATTTATCATTTTATTGGACAGATACAGTGACGTTAGAATGATAAGGTTCTATCTCCATTCTTGGTCAAAATTGAGTTTTTGACATTTTTTGGGTTAGTAATGAATAAAATACAAAGGTTCCATCTCACAAAACATAATGGAATGTAAAAACGTTGACGCTCAATATCTCTGAACTGCCCTAAATGGAACCATATCATTCTAAACTCACGAGATAGGAAAGTAAGGAGAAGAAGGGAGAGAGAGAGGGCATGTCATCAGGCCTGAAGCTAGACTCGGGGATATGACGTCACACCTGTGAAAACAGAGACACTTTCAGCAAAGATATTGTTGTGTGGCCTCGGGTGGTCCAGTGGTCTAGCACTGCGGTCTACAGTGCACACATACTGTATGCCCATGTCGGAATGGGTTAGAATCTGGCCCATGCCCTGCTGACATGTCCTCTCTCCCTTCTTCTCCTTACTTTCCTGTCTGTCTTCACTGTATCTGTCCAATAAAATGAAAAATATGAGTGGGACTGCCCCGCTCATAAAGATAACACACACAAAAAAAGACATTGTTGTGAACAACGACAGGAAATTAGTGTGTCCTTGTTTCACTACCCAGAGACATAAACACACACACACACACACACACACACACACACACACACACGCATACATAGAAACACACACACACACACACACACACGCATACATAGAAACACACACACACACACACACATACACACACGCATACATAGAAACACACACACACACACACACACACACACACACACACACACACACACATATATATATATACACACACACACACACACACACACACACACACACATTGTGCACTGCTCGTTCTGCTATGACATCATATCCCAGAGTCTACCTTTCAATTTTTTGAAATTAATTAATTATTATTTAGTTAATATATTATTCATGAATAAAAAAAAATAAGACTGAAATCCAAAACATGCCGGTGTCATACGATCAAACAGAATCCTTTACAAAACATTACAAACCAGATTGAAGGTGTTAAAAGAATAACATTCCCTCCAGTTCCACACTCCATTTTCCCCAGTATGATAATTAACTAATCGAATATGCATATCCAACTCTCAGAGGCATCTAATTAATTGTTCTCTTTGACTTAACTAATTATTTGTTTGCAGATTTAATTTGCAGATTTTTAAAGTGTGTCTGAATGCCGTTGATGTATAATAATGATCCCTCTGACTTACACACCCTGGACCGAATGCAGAAAGTGCAAAGGTTTATGTAACACAATCTAAATCATCATGATCGATTGACGCACGGCCGTTTTATTAATTATAACATAACATCTCTCCGTCCAAGAACAAACAAAGAAAGAAAAAGAAGAAAAGCAGATATTTGTTAGGAAATTGCTATAAAATATTAATCTTCTGAAAAATGATACAGTTAATAAGCATTACAAACAGTTAATTGATAGTGTGTTGACTGTCAGTGAGGAAGCTGGTTGTAAGTGGGGTAATCAGTGAGTGATTATCTGGGTTCAACGCTGAGGTCTGGTGCTGAGCTGCTCTTCACTACGGCTTCTTGGCATCTTATCAGAGGGGCCAAAGAGACACGTTGCCCTTTGACCCCTGAGAGGCCTTCCTAATGCCTTACTAGCTGACATCCAAACCGCACTGATCAGGAAACCAATAGGCTAGTAAATTAATAACAGGGTATATACAGGAATCTTGAGGTTAATTTCAATATCTTTTTAAAGACCTTGTCAATATTTTTGTCAATATTTTTCCAGACCTCACCACCACTTGGAGCTGTAACCGTTTACATCAGTGACGCCTTTAACTTAACAGTTTTAGTTTGCAATAGACTAGACCACTATCATACAACAGAATATCTGGTTCATCTTTGTTTTTTAATAAAAACACTTTTACTAAACGTTTTTAGGACTCAAACTCTTTGGACAGAGTCTAATTCAGAAAAATACCTACACAATTCAAGACCTCATAAAATCATGATAAGACTTTTTAATACTTATTAAGGGTCTTGATTTTCCCAAAATTGATTTATCAACTTTTAATACTTTTCAAGACACTGCGGATACCCTGGATAATATAGTATATGATCTAGATTCTAGATTATAATATGAATATTCTAACCTGCACAGTTGTACACACTGAATTGTTTAATTACATTATGGTGGGAGTACATTCAGCAGCCCAATATTGTTATGTTTGTGTCAGTTTTGTCTCCAGCGAAGTTCCATCATGTTTACCAGTGAATTAGTTTAGTTTCTTAGTTTAGAACTATGCCTGCTAAGATGGAAGCTTCTAATGATAGCCATATTGGACATAAATAATAATAATAATAATAATAATAATAATAATAATAATTGCGCTTTTTTAGACACTCAAAGACGCTTTACAAACTGAAAAGATCGAGTAGTAATAATAAAAAGAAACAAAAAATAAATGAAAGAAAGTATAGGGGCCTAATTGAGGTAGTGCTGGGGACACATGGGAAGGGGAGGGGGAGAGGAATAACTGGTGAAGGCGAGCTTGAAGAGGTGGAGGTTTTGAGGGCCTGTTTAAATGCTGGCAGGGTGTTGGCCTAAACTCTTCTGATATTAAACAGTTCAGTTACAGGAACATGTCGAGGTGAGAATCGGTTGTGTAGCGACACTGCATAACATTTCCCATGATGCCACACAGTGAGACGAAATGCACTTTTTTGGGGGGGAACATTTAAAGTCCTTACTTATTGTTGTATTTTCATTCAAATTTTTTCTCCAAAATGTTTCCCTTTAAATATTTCATAGCCTTTTAAATATTAATTGAATATCACACCCCATTTGAATATTTTAACAGTGTCTTCTTTTGTCTCCTCTCTCTGGTATCGTTCTCCTTTTAGACTATGGCGTTATTAATAATAATAGAATGTGCTCTGACCCAGGTTGCCTTAGAAGTATCATTTTAAGGTCAAGGTGGTTATTTTACTACAAGCCTGGTTGCCCTAATCGTCATGCTAGGCGCTAATAGAGATATTAAAGTGCATTAAGATACTATCTGCAAACCAGTTAACACTCTTTGTATGACGTGTGATTCTATCTGGCGTGATACATGCACTGTACTGTACTGTATAGCAGCATTGACATTCCATGTTGTTAACATTATATTGTTACATAATACATTTAACAGACACTTTGAAATGACATACTGTAGGCTATCCGTAGTAGAATATGGATTATGTTACTGTATGAAATGACATACTGCAGGCTATCAGTAGTACCGGTAGATATTGTTTTTAATTACTGTGTCCCTATTTCCAATAAAATCCACAATTTCACTGGTGTTACAACCGCTAAACTCCATCATCATATCATTTCGAAGCACAGATGCAAAAATTACTTTATATCAACATAATACAGCATTGTTTCCATAATAAAGTTTCAAGAAACAATATAAATATCACAATATTCTATTTCATTTGACTCGTAGAAGAGAAGCTCTCTTAGATCGTCTGACCAACGGCTTTTAATTGTCCCACGGTCCCCACGGCCTTGTCCCCAGGCTCAACACAAAGGGTGGCCGTGCTTTTACTGTTGTAGCTCCAACATGATGGAATGGCCTCCCCCTCACTGTCAGGTTAGCTGGGTCTGGACCACTTTTTAAAAAACGTTTAAAAACCCACTTATATAGGATGGCATTTTTATAAGTGGGTTTTCTCTTTTTACTTCTGATATTTGCATTTATTTTTATCATTTTATAATTCGTTAATTTGATCATTTTATCATTTGTTTTATTGCTTGTGTGAAGTGCTTGTTTACTTTTTAAAATTAATTACACTGGCTGGTTTATTTGCTGTGTTATGCAATATTCTACCAAATGTACTGTGAAGCACTTTGTGACTGCTGTCTTAATACGCGCTATGCAAATAAATAAAAGTAAAAGTAAGTGAGTAGAATGTTGGACTGTGTAGAATGTTGGACTGTGTAGAATGTTGGACTGTGTAGAATGTTAGACTGTGTAGAATGTTGGACTGTGTAGAATGTTGGACTGTGTAGAATGTTAGCTCTTCCAGGTTAAACCATCTCCTCTATCTTTACACATACAAATGATTGTGTGTTCTCTCCCAACACCTCCATCATGGGCAGAGAGGATACAGTATGGATGTGATTGATATCATCGCCTCCTCATTAAAAACTCATGAATATACACATGCCTCTTCTTCCTTTTGGAGAGACACGGCGTTGAGAAATGATCTGAGAACAGAAGGTTAACTCCGTTGTTTTAATTGAAACGCAACCTTATGAACTACACAACAATGATTGAAGCGAGAGACTAAAGCCAATTGATGATTGTCTGGTGTTAAACACACTTTCACAGAGGAAAACCTAAAGCACTTCTCCTGCAGTTAGTCGTCATTAATCAACGTAGACATCTGGTATGAGATGTAGCATGCACAGTAGGAGATGTAGCATGCACAGTAGGAGATGTAGCATGCACAGTAGGAGATGTAGCATGCACAGTAGGAGATGTAGCATGCACAGTAGGAGATGTAGCATGCACAGTAGGAGATGTAGCATGCACAGTAGGAGATGTAGGATGCACAGTAGGAGATGGAGCATGCACAGTAGGAGATCGAGCATGCACAGTAGGAGATGGAGCATCATGCACAGTAGGAGTCACACTTGACTCCCTAGTCAAGCCAAAATGCTGCAACTCGCTACTTACTTTACCTATAGTAAACTGTAACACCACTATCCATTGTTAGCAGGCTCACAAAACAAGCTGTGTTAGTTGACTAGCGAGTGTGCCATTGACCTTCAACATTTACATTTTTCAAAATAAAAGTCTGAACATTAAATCGGCGGCCGACTTGCTACCCCTTTCACCAGACCGTGTCAAGATTTATTTTCTTGTGGCCAACCGTTCCACAACAGTGGCGCATGCTCTGTAGATTACCTCTACTGGTGTACTCTACGGCTGTGTCTCAGGAGGTAGAGTCGCCGTCTAATGATCGCAAGGTTGGCAGATCGGCGGTTCGAGACCCGGCTGGCCACATGTCGAGGTGTCCTTGGGCAAGACACTGAACCCCAAATTGCTCCCAGTGAGCGGGCCGGCCGGCGCCTTGCATGGCAGCTTGGCCGCCATTGGTGTGTGAATGTGTGAATGAGAGGCTGTTGTAAAGTAAAGCGCTTTGGATAAAGGCGCTATATAAGTACAGTCCATTTACCATTTAGGCTACCACAGCAGCTCTGCTGGTGGTATGAACCCACACTAACTGTCGTGTCCAATGCGGTCCAAAGGGAAGCTAATGGGTTGAAAGGAACATGTTAAAGGAAAGGGCGCAGCAGAGTAAATGTTGAGCTTCTAAAGTGACGGTAAACACTTCCCCGGTGGTGCACGAGGCGACCATCTCCTCTGGTGTGTCTGTGCTTTCTGATCTCTTCTGTAATTCAGTCTGACACGGTCATTAAATGAAGGAAGCAGTTCCAATTTCCCGCTTGTTTTCTCTATTTATCATCATGTACTTCCTCGCATCCTTCCAACCATTAACACATATATACTGTAAGGACATATAAATAAGTTAAACGAACGCAATTACTTTGCATTCTGGCGATACTGAATTCATAGATCACTTTTAATAGTTTTGGTTTATGTTGAGCTCACAGTCCCTGTCCACTTTGTCCAAATAATTGCATTCCCCCGCTCCAACATGTTTACAGTGGCAATTCCTTTTATTTGCACTCTCTTGAAGAAATGAGAAAGACGCCCAAAAGTGTCATTTTGAAGAACACTCTAAATAGATCTATTCATTACGAAACGACCATTTGTAATGTTGAAACGTTGTAAGTAGTTTACAGAAGTCCGGTCTAACTATGATTTATCATGCGTTTTGTAAATGCTTATTCAAGCATCTGCAGGCATCTGCATTTGTCAGCCTCCGGCAAGGCTAATGAATAAGGCTGTTCTGTAAGCATTAGCCTTGGTACTGTCTTCTGCTGGGATAAAAAGGAAACTGATGAACAAAGTTGACCGTTATTTTTATGCATCTTCTTATAGAAATTATGACAAAGCTCCGCCACATTTCCTTTATTGATGAATGTACGGTGTTGCTGTTGTGTCATCGCGGGGGAAATGAATGGGCAGTGGCGGGGACATGATCTGTCTTGATAAGCAGTATTGTTGAAGTTACATCATCATTTTCCAGAAGCACCTGCATCTTATTACATCCACGTATTACATCACGCAGCATATTTGCTGTTTTCATACTTTCATCTACTGAAACATTAAGACATACTTGTGTGTATAAAGAGAGAGCCGATGAAGTGTTAGAGGATCAAATTGAAGATGACACTGACATAAACTGCGTCAGCCTCACTTCTGCATACACACACACACACACACACACACACACACACACACACACACACACACACACACACACACACACATATATGCCTGTGTATCAATTCTAGTTTCATCAGGCTCTCCGATCCACTGCAATCATCTCTTCTCACAAGGCTTGTTCGTCTGTGATGGCCACTGGGTTTGTTGTCATTTGCTGCCATCTAGTGGTATCTAATACGCGTTGCCTAGGCTACACAGCATCTACTGTTCTGACCCATCCCATTTAATACTAGAACAGCCATGGGTGGGGTCATTTGTCAGAAAATGTATACTTTTGCACTCGATCAAATTTCAGGACCCTCCTTTCATGACTTTTCCTTGATATGTGGTGTTCTTACCGCCCAGTATCCTTACATGTTCAAAATCACATCAGGATAAGCTAGTATAAAGCTATTTTGTAGTGTTTCTGCTTAGGAGGCAGGCTAACTTACAAGAAGCACCAACTAGTGGTCTTTGTGTGTAAATAGCAGCTTAGCATTGTAAAAGACCTTTGACCCCCGAGGCGGCTCTTTTAGTAGGTAAAAAAATGCTCGGCTGTTCTAGTGTTAATGCCAAGCGTTCCAAGTAGGGATGGGACGATACACTCAACTCACGATACGATGCACCTCTCGATACAGGGGTTCACAATACGATACAGTCACTATACAATATCATAAATAAAACAAGATCAGTGTTTCCCCTAGGTTTGCTGCCTTGGGGGGGTGGCCAGCGTCATGTCCAGGGGGTGTAGGAGATAGGCTCCTGCCCTATGGGCCATTAGGCTCCAGAACCATCGGTTCTCAAGGCTACTTACTTATGTGGTCTTGACTACCTGTCCACTTTCTCACCTGGTTCTTGCTCGCTCTCTCTCTCTCTGGTGTGCCGACACCATCCTGCTCTCTCTCCTTCTCTCCCTCTCTATCCTCCTCTCTCCCTCTTTTGCTGTCAACCAAAAGGCAAACATAACAACCAGAGTATTTATAATCTAATAAGAGGTATACAACACACCATTACACCACCTTCACCATGAGAAGGCACTGCTTGGAACGCTTGGCATTAACACTGGAGTGTGACGCTCCTTCCACTTGCAGATAATCGCCCCAATGGTGCTTATAGGAACTAACCTTTTAGGACTTGAGAAATCTAACCAGTGCCATTACTACGCTGCTCAACAATCTAGTTGCAAAGGTCTTGGGAGAGCTCTGTCTCTACCCATCATGACAAGTTTCTTGCAGGAAAGCTTGGTGACAAATGATTTGTTTACTTGCATTCACCCCAGGGCCATCCAGGCCCTGAACACAGCAAAGACCTAGGTTCTGGGCCCTGGACAGTCTGGACGGATTGATGGCAGCTGCTGGATTGAAAAAATCAGGTGTAGTGCTGAGGCACAAATGTGTACATTTCAAGCCTGCAAACTGCGACACTTTAAATGAATGTGCAATAACACTATGTGCAATATGACAACCCTAGTCGTCTTATCTGTATAGTATAGTATAGTGGATAGTGTACATAGCCTTTATTTATGTAAACCAGCTCCTTTCCCTTCTTTTTTTTTTTTTTTTTTTCCTAGCACCAGGGGAGCCCCCCCTCCCAAATTTCGTTGTTTGGTACCTGTACTATATCAATTTGATTGATTGATTGATTGAAAACTTTATTAGAAGATTTGCAGAAGTAGGTACATGAAAGTACATATTACATACAAGGTCAACTAACAGGATAAAAACCCAAGAAAGCCACTGGCTTATTTCAATTGGGGTCCTTGATTCTCAATTCATCGTTACATGTAAGACAGACAAAAATAACTAGTACTATCTACAAGATAAACATACATCCATCATGGGAAGAACAATACAACAAAACATAAGGTATGTACAGCGGGTAGGACAGGTGGGGACATACACCACAGGTGGGGGCGGGGGACAAAACACAAAGTATGTACAGTGTGTAGTTCGGGTCTTTTAATTTGATTTTTGATTTAGAGGGTTCAGTTACGGATTGCAGCCTCCTGTAAATGACAATAAAGACCATTCATTCATTCATTCATTCATTCAGAAGTGGGAAAGCCTTTTTCAAAGAGTGGAGGTACTTCCCCACCAACATGCACTAACCCAGCTGACTCTAATTAGCACTGGTAGGAGAACTCATCAATAAGCTGGTTTAGTGCTTTTTCTTACTGATTCTCCTCTTTCTCTCTCGACGTAGGCGGTCACATTCTCGCTCTCTCTCTACCCTCCCACCACCTCTTGTCTTGTCTGCTTTCTGCTCCGGAGTTTTGCACTGTTTGTTTCGTAACCCCTCCCTCCCCTCCCTTCCCTCCCCCCTCCCTCCCCTCCCTTCCCTCCCCCCTCCCTTCCCCCACCCCTCCCTCCCCTCCCTTCCCCCTCCCTTCCCCCACCCCTCCCTCCCCTCCCTTCCCTCCCCCCTCCCTTCCCCCACCCCTCCCTTCCCTCCCCCCTCCCTTCCCCCACCCCTCCCTCCCCTCCCTTCCCCCCCCCCTCCCCTCCCTTCCCCCTCCCCTCCCTCCCCTCCCCCTCCCCTACTGTTGTCTTGTGTCCCCCCCCCCCACCCCCCCCCCCATTCTTGTAATCATTGGTTGTATGTGTTCTATTGTAAAGTGCTTTGAGTTGCATTTCATGTACGAAAGGCACTACATAAATAAAGCTTTACTTACTTACTCACTTACTTACTTACTTACTTACTTCTTACTGTGTTCAATACTTTCCCTGTGTCATTCCACTTTATTGCACATAGCTTTTCTATGGATTGGAGTGTTACATTTTCTTGAGCTGTGTAGTTTTACCAGGTTAATACCAAGATCTGGGCCCTATTCCACGAAGCTCGATAAAGTTCTAAGCCTCGATAAAGTTTTAAGCCTCGATAATGTTAGCTTGTGTTCGGTGCCATCAATGTGGCTCAAATAATTCGCTGCTTGGTTGAGCTCCTTCTGAGTCAGATATAACTAGCCTGGTCGGGACCAGGCTAAAACACAGGCTATAGTGAGACGCGCGTCAAAAAAGGCTCACAGGCGGAAACTACATCCCGAACGACAGTTCCTCCCTAGGAAATATTAGTTCCCACTTCACACGAGATAGATAGATTAGATATTTTGACTGTGTGATAGATAGATAATTTGATATTTTGAAAGTGTGATCGATCGATAGATAGTTTGATTGTGTGATAGATAACTTGATATTTTGAAATTGTGATACATAGATCGATATATCACTAAAGAAAAGAGTGTAAAAAAAAAAGTAATTGTCTCAACTTGCATTGCCGTCATCACAGCGGTCTGGCTGGCGTAGTGGTTAAGGCTGCGGACTGGAGTTCTAAAGGTTGCGAGTTCGAGACTTGACTAAGTCATTCGTTTTTTTTTTTTTTACATTTAACCGAAGATTTCATGCAAAGGTTTCAAACACCATTGTAATCGTGTCAGTTCTTGTAAATTAGCCTGCACCATAATTTTATAGCCTACATACTTTTTTAGATGAGATTTTAGATTAGATTCAGACAACGAAATGCAGCAAAAAGTGCGCCTGAAGAGGGATTTGAACCACCGATATAAAATGACGAATAAATCCTATGGCAGCGGTCGATACCACTAGGCCATTGTGGCGATATGATGTTTTGTAGCCTGCTGCTGATATCACCACAGTAGTAAATATTCATTTATTAAAATATGAACATATAACAATAACTGGGGCTAGTATGACCTACGCATTTAATCGGTCAGCAATTTCTTGCCAAACCATTTCCCTCGCCTTGTTAATTGCGGCAGTATTGCACTATTTTACATCTTATTTTTCCGTCTTCATAAAAAACCAATAATTCGGAATGCTGCGCAAATGTAGTACCCCTGCAGAGTGGAGTATCTTCATTTCGACAGATCGACTCTTCTGGGCTGCGTATGTCTGCGTGCACGCGCCCATATCGAAGATTTGTAAGCCTGTCTTCTGTGAACACTGATGACACAAGGCTGATCCTCATTCGAGGAATCACCTGAGGCTTGAAATCCAATCTCGAGTTCCCTGAGCGCCGCATTTATTTATAGCGCCGCTATACTGATCCACCTTTAGTGGAATGACCCCCTGGTCTACATTTTATGTGAATAGCTGTAATGGAAATATGTAAAAAATAAATAATAATAATAATAATAATAATAATAATAATAATTGTTGATGTGTTGAATACTTATTTCCCCCACTGTATGTATTTACATTTACATGTTAGACTTTTAGCAGACGTCTGTATCCAAAGATACAGGTTCCCGTTGGGACCATACATACTGAAAATGTATTCACTCACTGCAATGTAAGTCGCTTTTGGATAAAAGCGTCAGCTAAATGGCATATATTATACATCTGTATCATCTATACATCCGTCATCATAAGAAAAACAAATATATGCTAGGATCATCAGGGACCATTGGCAGCCACAAAGAAGGAATAATTACTTTTAAAACTATTGTTATTATTATTATTATTATTATTATGGTTGTTGTTGTTGTTATTATTATTATTATTATTATTGTTGTTGTTGTTGTTGTTGTTGTTGTTATTATTATTATTTACAGTAGAGAAACTGTACAGGGGGGTGGTGGGGATGAAGAGGTCTTTAGGAGGGAGTCAAGATGTCGCATGAAGAGATGGAGTAGCTCGTTCCACGTACAGTGTTCTATTTATTTATTTATTTCCTTACACATTTTCGTATTTCCTATATGTATATATATTCCTATGTTCCATATATATATATATGTATATCAATGTGTCTATTTACAAGTACAAATGCCTATGTATTAATTAAGGTGTCATTAATTATGGCAGGTTTTGCTCCTCCATCGGGGTTGCCGTGCCGCTAGTATTTGGTGTCGTTTTACCTCCGTGCGGTTTGTCCCTCCCGGTGTTCCGTAGTTCTGTCGTCAGAGAGAGAAACACTAAGCCGCTCTGTAGTCAGTCTGAACGGAAGGCAGCAGAGAAGTCAGGTTACATTCAGACAAACACAGTTTTTACCTTCGTGTCTTTGTTCATATCTTTGTTTCCACCATGGCGTACCAGCTCTACAGAAACACCACGCTGGGGAACAGTCTGCAGGAGAGTCTGGACGAGCTGATCCAGGTAGCTAACTAGCCTGGCTCTGCGGGGACTTTCCGCCCTGTGTTCGTTAGCTTAGCTAGCTAGCTTTATGCTATGCTAATAAACCTCTGCTGGTGTCAGGTTACAGTCTGGTTGCTATGTTACAAGGTTAGAGTTTGGTTGCTGTGTTACAAGGTTACAGTCTGGTTGCTATGTTACAAACGACAACGTCGACAGTAACGCCTGTCTGTCTGTGAGGCTTCCGTACGAGGCGTTACTGTGGTGTGTCTAGTGCAGGGGTGCTCACACTTTTTAGGCTTGTGAGCTACTTTTCAAATTACCAGCTCAACAAGATCTACCAACCAAATAAAACATATTGCCATTGCTGCGAACACAAAAATGTACTGTAATAATAACAAATTAAGGCCACGCTACACTGTTTCAAAATCAAAGGAGAGATTTATTAAACTATATAACAAATATTCACACTGGTAGTCCATTAACATTAACATTAACTCAGGAGCTCTGAGTGGTTTACACCAGACTGGCCAGTGCCAAGCCAGGTGCCATCGACGTCTCCGGGCGGCGGAGTGTGTGTGTGTGTGTGTGTCTGTCTGTCTGTCTGTGTGTGCATGTGTGTGTGCTTGTGTCTGTCTGTCTGTGTGTGTGTGTGTGTGTGTGTGTGTGTGTGTGTGTGTGTGTGTGTGTGTGTGTGTGTGTGCTTGTCTGTGTCTGTGTGTGTGTGTGTGTGTGTGTGTGTGTGTGTGTGTGTGTGTGTGTGTGTGTGTGTGTGTGTGTGTGTGTGTGTTGTGAGGCGGCGCGGGGCTGAGTGATGCCCTCTCCCGTCTGGACCACACAGAAAAAAAAGAAAAAAAAACGTTTTTTTTTTAACGTTTTTTTTTTCTTTTTTGTTTCAATGCCGTGTGATCTACCAACACTACCTTCGCGATCGACCGGTCGATCGCGATCGACGTAATGAGCACCCCTGGTCTAGTGTGTCATATGTGTGATGTGTTATATCTGTTCTATTCTATTCTATCTATACTATTCTATTCTATTCTATTCTATTCTATTCTATCTATTCTATTCTATTCTATCTATTCTATCTATTCTGTTCTATTCTATTCTGTTCTATTCTATCTATTCTATTCTATTCTATCTATTCTATCTAGTCTATTCTATTATGTTCTACTCTACTCTATTCTATTCTAAAGTCTTTCCTATTCTATCTATTCTATTCTATCCTATTCTATCTATTCTATTCTATCCTGTTCTATTCTATTCTATTCTATTCTATTCTAAAGTCTATCCTATTCTTTCTATTCTATTCTATTCTATTTGAGCACTGTTTCAAATGGCGTTTGCTTGGCATGTCTGGACAGCAGTGAGTCTAACCCCAGTCCCACCTGAGCTAGCCAGCGTACAGAGATGTTAGAGAGCGGGCTCATATGATACGACCACCTACAACTAGAATGTTCTGAGTGACCTGATTAAAGGTGATTATTGTTATTGTCAAGTAACGTCATTTAGTTGTCTGCAGCCCTGTTTCTGATAGGCTAGTTGGCACCGTGATCAATTTAATAGGTTTGTTGCAGATAGCTCATCCACTGAGTGGGTAGGTAGCCCTTCTCTGTGCACAAGGTACTAGCTAGCTTTCTGAAGTGCTATGTTAAGTGGTCTGGCACGCCAGGTTAATTGAGGGCCAACCTTTTAGCTGACGAAAATAGATCTTAAATGACTTAAAGTTGTTCTCTCTCGATGCTGGTAGTATCAAATTGGCCTGCCAAAATTGACTGGACTGCACTTATAATTGGACTGCACTTATATAGCGCCTTTATCCAAAGCGCTTTACAACAGCCTCTCATTCACCCATTCACACACACATTCACACACCAATGGCGGCAAGCTACCATGCAAGACGCCGGCCGGCCCGCTCACTGGGAGCAATTTGGGGTTCAGTGTCTTGCCCAAGGACACATCGACATGTGGCCAGCAGGGGCTCGAACCGGCAATCTGCCAATCTTGCGATCATTAGACAGCGGCTCCTCTACCTCCTGAGACACAGCCGCCCCAATAACACTCTACCTTGTTAAATGACACGTCTGTTGTTCTCATGTTTATGTTTCCAGACCCAACAGATCACTCCGCAGCTAGCTCTTCAAGTACTGCTCCAGTTTGACAAAGCCATCAACACAGCCCTGGCCAACCGGGTCCGCAACAGAGTCAACTTCCGGGTGAGTGCCACCAGAGAATCATTTCTAGGCTACATGTAAGGCCAGCTCAGCTCCATCGGTAGGTTGAATTTGCCCACCCTATACCCATCATGAGGTTGCTGGCTACAACCCTAGCCTACAAATGAAAGTTTATAATGTAGGTTCACAGTAGGCTTGGGTGGTTTTACGGTTAAACCGTAAACCTCGGTTCCAAAACACGTTTTTTGTCAATACCGCCATAAAAAACGCCATAAATTGCTATAGCCTATATAATAAACGCCTTAAGAGTGTTTGTCCAGCAGCACTGTCTGTGTGGTTGAAGACCGTGACTGTGTCGCAAGTGTTTACAACGGTCAACAAACTTAACGTTCTAGCTGCGTTCTGTACGCTGTAATTCTCACCGATCAACGAGTGACATTGGATTGCTATTTTGTCCTGTTGTTTTTGGATTCTACTTTTTTACACCTGAGGACCTAACAGCCGGTGAACTATACCAAACTTGGAGACAGACAATGTGCCACAGCCTCTTGACACAGCTAGCTTCGCCGTGGCACAGTGCGCCGATTAGATAGCACATGTCTACAGAGGGTGATTAGACACACCATTTGGATACAAACTGAATTTATGAATCAACGTTGGTTATACAAGGCAGCAGTAATGTGGTGCTATTATTAGTGTTATTGACATGGTATGCTTGTTTAGTGTAAGCAAAGATGTAACCCCTCCCTCCCTCTGCTCCCTTCCCCCACCCCTCCCCTACTGTTGTCTCGTGTCCCATCTCCCCCTCTTTTGTAATCTTCTATTGTAAATAGGGATGCTCCGATTTATCGGCCACCGATTTAAATCGGCCGATTTCACTCCAAATGACTCGATCGGTGATCGGCAAAAATGGCCGATCGCAAAAACCGATCTTTTTTTTTTCTTTTTTTTTTTTCTTCTTTTTTTTTCCTGGGGAAGACAGATAACTGAACAGAAAACATAGGAGGACGTAACAGTATGTAAACCATGAAGGCCACGTTTATGATGTCTTTTATACAGCCATATCGACTGACTTGGGCTTCAGGCCCTAACTGGGTGATAGGCCAGACCTTTACTATGCCATAAAAATGGGTCTGCGTTTGCTTGGTGCCTAATGGATCAAAACTTTTGTCTAAAAAGCAAAAAATATGTAGGCTATCCAGTCAGTAGGCCTACAGTTATGTATTTTTTAAAAAATCGGTATCGGTATCGGTATCGGTTGATCTTGAGGAAAAAAATCGGTGATCGGTATCGGCCCCAAAAATCCAGATCGGAGCATCCCTAATTGTAAAGCGCTTTGAGTTCCATTCATGTACGAAAGGCGGTATATAAATAAAGTTTTACTTACTTACTTACTTATACAACGGATAGATCCGGTCCATTGTCTCTATTGGTCAGTTTGGTCCATTGTCTCTATTGGTCAGTTTGCGTTCCAGCCGTGCCGATATCCACGACGTACGCACGGCTAAATGGAACGTTGACACAACTTTTCATATTACTCTGCGTTTGTATAATATTACCGTTATCTAATCGAAGTTACATTCTTACCGTTGCTTAGCAACAGATAAACAACTGTTCAGCGGATGAATACACTTACAATAAAACATAGTTCCGTTAAAATACATTAATTAAAAGTTTGTCTTGTCTTTCTTCTGTGAAATATTGATAGATAAATGTGGTAACCGTTGTCTAAAAACGTTATGGAACGAGAAGCCGTGGTATATCGTGGATAACGGCACAGCTAGGGGGTCTAACGGTACTCCGCTTTGCGTCGTGCCTAACCACCCCGCTAGCTGTGCCGATATCCACCATATACGACGTTCCATAACTCTTAATTATCCATCCAGCGGCCTGCAGGCGGGCCCTAGCGCCATATGCTAACCCCCTGTACCCCCTGTACATGCTTCCTATGTTCCTATGGTTACGTAGGTAGTCATGTACATGCTTCCTATGTTCCTATGGTTATGTAGGTAGTCATGCGTTACATCCTCTCAAAGCTATGATTCTTGCGCTTCGAGCCAAATAATCCATCTCAAGATACAATCACAACAGCAGTTACAGTTATATAATAGTTGTTTGAGTCGTTAAAAGGGACATCAGGGATTGGTACATACATGTTTGGACTACAGTGACTTAGCACTACTTTCCCCCTGATTTCTAGTTGGGGTTTCCCTGAGAAAATCAAACTAACCTCTATGATTTGATGAATAAGACACAAAGATTAGTATTTTGTGTGAAGACAGACGGTGTCTGTGTATTGCAGCTGTAGCTCATACTGCTTTGTGTTGGGGATCAGATCAGCGCGTCTTATACGACTAGAATACACTTGAACGACGTTGTTACGTGTTGGCATTACCAATCAAGTTTTTGGGGTCGCAGGAAATTATTTATCTCTATTTGCGGCCGTGAGACAGTCTGGTTTGGGAACCCCTGCCCTAACCCGTCAACATAGGGCAACAGTATATGTTCCATGATTGTGATGTCTTTGTAATAATTCTTATTGTTCAATTGCACCTTTTGATGTAGTCACTGTAACAGGACGGTTCTCTGTCTCACCACTAGGGGTCACTCAACACCTACAGATTCTGTGATAACGTGTGGTTCTCTGTCTCACCACTAGGGGTCACTCAACACCTACAGATTCTGTGATAACGTGTGGACGTTCGTCCTGAACGACGTGGAGTTCCGGGAGGTCACCGACCTGGTGAAGGTGGACAAAGTCAAGATTGTGGCCTGCGATGGAAAAAGTGCGTTTCTTTGTTCTTGTTGTTTTTTAAATGCATTGATATTGAATTGTTCGATTTGCTTTGAAATTATAGATATCGTGACGTTAGAATTATAAGGTTCTATCTCCATTTTTGGTCAAAATTTTGTTTTTTACATAACCTTATCCATTAGGTGTTTATTAATGCCTGTGTGGTGTTATTTTTAAAATGTTGAAATGTTTTAGTTAGTAATTAATAAAATACAAAGGTTCCATCTCACAAAACATAATGGAATGTAAAAACTTTGACGCTCAATATCTCTGAACTGCCCTAAACGGAGATAGAACCTTATCATTCTAAGCTCACGATATGTTGTCAACGATTCACCATCAAAAGTGTGATTATTTCTGTGCTTGGCGTTGCACCACAATGTACCAAAAACACACTGACTGGCTTCTCTCTTCGAAGACACAGGCTCCAATGCTGCAGAGTGATTGGAGAGGAGGAGGCGGAGGGCAGTGGCTGAAGAGTTTACTGATGAACAGGAGGACGACAACCTCAGAACAGAGACTTCCTGTTCAAATCAGCTGTCCTTGGTGTGTGACCGCTGGCCATGTTTGTGGGGTGTGAGGAGATATACCCTATTCTATGATTTATAATTCTATGGTCACTGACAGGACTGTATATATATATATATAATTTATTACAGTAATTTCTGTAAAGAACATTAAGATCAAATCCATGTGTACATATATATATATCAAGACCTTGAGCGATGATTGGCGATTGGATTGGAGAGCGAACGGACCAATCAATGCCTTGGATATTGCATGATGACCTTTTTTAAACATGAGTTTCCTAGAACTGCCTTTTCAGTTAGTTACTGTTGATTAGCTTGATAACCTTTTAATAAACTTTTATTTAAAATATTAAGACTATATTGTGTTTCTTGGGGAACTCGCATGTATGTTCCCTCATGTTATTTGGCCTATGAACCCTATGAATAATAATAATAACTTTATATGATAATAATAATAATAATAACCTTTCACAAACCCAAGGTCGCTTTACAAGGGAATGGGACAAACAGTACAGATCCAGAGAGACAAACACACAAAACAAGAAACTGAAACAGCTTCTACAGGTTGAATGCAATGGTGAACAGGTGGGTTTGAAGGGCATCTTTGAACATGTCCAGGGTCGGAGAGTGGTGTGGATATCCTTGGGTAGAGAGTTCCAGAGGGTGGGGGGGGGGGCTACCACACTGAAGGCTCTGTACCCAAAGGTCCGGAGTTTGGCGCTGGTTTGGATGAGGAGGCCCGTGTTAGAGGACCTCAGAGTTCTGGATGGGGTGTAGTGGTGGAGGAGGAGATCAGAGTTCTGGATGGGGTGTAGTGGTGGAGGAGGAGATCAGAGTTCTGGATGGGGTGTAGTGGTGGTGCAGGAGGTCAGAGTTCTGGATGGGGTGTAGTGGTGGAGGAGATCAGAGTTCTGGATGGGGTGGAGGAGATCAGAGTTCTGGATGGGGTGGAGGAGATCAGAGTTCTGGATGGGGTGGAGGAGATCAGAGTTCTGGATGGGGTGGAGGAGATCAGAGTTCTGGATGGGGTGTAGTGGTGCAGGAGATCAGAGTTCTGGATGGGGTGTAGTGGTGGTGGAGGAGATCAGAGTTCTGGATGGGGTGGAGGAGATCAGAGTTCTGGATGGGGTGTAGTGGTGGAGGAGATCAGAGTTCTGGATGGGGTGTAGTGGTGGAGGAGGAGATCAGAGTTCTGGATGGGGTGTAGTGGTGGTGGAGGAGATCAGAGTTCTGGATGGGGTGTAGTGGTGGAGGAGATCAGAGTTCTGGATGGGGTGTAGTGGTGGTGGAGGAGATCAGAGTTCTGGATGGGGTGTAGTGGTGGTGGAGGAGATCAGAGTTCTGGATGGGGTGTAGTGGTGGAGGAGATCAGAGTTCTGGATGGGGTGTAGTGGTGGTGGAGGAGATCAGAGTTCTGGATGGGGTGTAGTGGTGGTGCAGGAGATCAGAGTTCTGGATGGGGTGTAGTGGTGGAGGAGATCAGAGTTCTGGATGGGGTGTAGTTGTGGTGGAGGAGATCAGAGTTCTGAATGGGGTGTAGTGGTGCAGGAGGAGGTGGAAGAGGTACTGGGTGGCCAGGCCGTGGAGGCATTTGTAGGTGAGCAGGAGGAGTTTGAATGTGATGCGGCGTTTGACCGGGAGCCAGTGCAGACGGGCGAGGATGAGGGGGGTGATGTGCTGCCAGGGCTTGGTGCCGGTGAGAAGAACCCTGGCAGCGGAGTTCTGCACGTACTGGACTCTGAAGGCCTGTGTGTGTCATTAAGTCTGAGTGTAAAAGACATGGCATGTAAGACGACAATAACTCATCTTCAGAGGGCAGAGAGAGGGTACAAGATGCTTGTTTGTTTAGTTGTAAATAGATGCACATTAATCGGAAGACATTTATGAGGTCCCTGTGTCTTTCTACATATTCCGTTGTAGGCTGTCTTGTTTTTAATATTTGATTTAACATTCTCTCGTCTCGTCAGTGAACACTTTATTAGCACCTTATGCACCTGTACACCTTCTCATTCATTCAGGTGGTGTAATGGTGTGGGGAATGTTTCCTTGGCACACTTTGGGTCTGTTAATACCAATCAATCATCGCTTCAATGCCTCAGTCTATTTGAGTGTTGTTGCTGACCATGTGCAATGCATGCCTTCATGGCCATCTTCTAATGGCTACTTCCAGCATGATAATGCACGAGTTCAGTGTTCTTCGGTGGCCTTCCCAGTTCGGTGGCCTTCGAACCTACTAAAAAGTAAGTGAATATTGCACATGTGTTCTGTCTATTGTCAGAAAAAAGATTGGCCTACTCAAACCACGATGTATAGCCTGGTCTTCAGTATAACAACTTCTGGAGCAGAAACAGAGCAACTCCTGCTGGTTATTGATAGACTGTGGCTTCTCGTCCTAGACTAAAAGCTACTCCATCCATGTCGTGACGTTAGAATTATTAGGTTCTATCTCCATTTTTGGTCAAAATTTAGTTTTTTTACATAATCTGATCCATTAGGTGTTTATTAATGCCTGTGTGGTGTTATTTTTAAAATGTTGATTTTTTGTTTGTTTGTTAGAAATTAATAAAAAAAACACAAAACATAATGGAATGTAAAAACTTTGACGCTCAATATCTCTGAACCACCCTAAACGGAGATAGAACCTTATCATTCTAGGCTCACGGTGTGTTTTAGTTTAGGAAGTATGCTTAGATGACCAATGCAGAATACATACAGTATTTTAGATAGATAATTCCAGGAGTATTATGGCTCTAAATTGCAGAAAAGGGCCATTTAAGTTGTTTTAGAAATTCAGCAAGGTCCAGCTTCCAGAGATGACGGTCCTATGTCCTCCTAGTGCTAATGTAGGCCTATGGCATCTGTGGGCTATTAGATAGGCTATGTCACCAGCTCAAAGCGAGAACAATGCCTTTTCAGCGCAGCAGCGAAGCATCGCCACTCAGAACACATGACGGCATCGCGGTCTCCACAGTCTCCTCCACTCTCCTCCTCTCTCCTTCTCTCTCCTTCTCTCTCCTCCTCTCTCCTCCTCTCTCCTCCTCTCTCCTCCTCTCTCTCTCCTCCTCTCCTCCTCTCTCCTCCTCTCTCCTCCTCTCTCCTCCACTCTCCTCCACTCTCCTCCTATCTCCTCCTCTCTCCTCCTCTCTCCTCTCTCTCCTACTCTCTCCTCCTCTCTCCTCCTCTCTCCTCCTCTCTCTTCCTCTCTCCTCTCTCTCCTACTCTCTCCTCCTCTCTCCTCCTCTCTCCTCCTCTCTCTCTCCTCCTCTCCTCCTCTCTCCTCCTCTCTCCTCCACTCTCCTCCACTCTCCTCCTCTCTCCTCTCTCCTCTCTCCTCCACTCTCCTCCACTCTCCTCCTCTCTCCTCCTCTCTCCTCCTCTCTCCTCCTCTCCTCCTCTCTCCTCCACTCTCCTCCTCTCTCCTCCTCTCTCCTCCTCTCTCCTACTCTCTCCTCCTCTCTCCTCCTCTCTCCTCCTCTCTCCTCCACTCTCCTCCACTCTCCTCCTCTCTCCTCCACTCTCCTCCTCTCTCCTCCTCTCTCCTCCTCTCTCCTCCACTCTCCTCCACTCTCCTCCTCTCTCCTCCTCTCTCCTCCTCTCTCCTCCACTCTCCTCCACTCTCCTCCTCTCTCCCACTCTCTCCTCCTCTCTCCTCCTCTTTCCACTCTCTCCTCTCTCCTCCTCTCTCCTCCTCTCTCCTACTCTCTCCTCCTCTCTCCTCCTCTCTCCTACTCTCTCCTCCTCTCCTCCTCTCTCCCACACTCTCCTCCTCTCCTCCTCTCTTCTCCTCTCTCCTCCTCTCTCCCACACTCTCCTCCACTCTCCTCCTCTCTCCCACACTCTCCTCCTCTCTCCTCCTCTCTCCTCCTCTCTCCTCCACTCTCCTCCTCTCTCCTCCTCTCTCCTCCTCTCCTCCTCTCTCCTTCTCTCTCCTCCTCTCTCCTCCTCTCTCCTCCTCTCCTCCACTCTCCTCCTCTCTCCTCCTCTCTCCTCCACTCTCCTCCTCTCTCCCACACTCTCCTCCTCTCTCCTCCTCTCTCCTCCACTCTCCTCCTCTCTCCTCCTCTCTCCTCCTCTCTCCTCCTCTCTCCTCCACTCTCCTCCTCTCTCCTCCTCTCTCCTCCTCTCCTCCTCTCTCCTTCTCTCTCCTCCTCTCTCCTCCTCTCCTCCACTCTCCTCCTCTCTCCTCCTCTCTCCTCCACTCTCCTCCTCTCTCCTCCTCTCTCCTCCACTCTCCTCCACTCTCCTCCTCTCTCCTCCACTCTCCTCCTCTCTCCTCCTCTCTCCTCCTCTCTCCTCCACTCTCCTCCTCTCTCCTCCTCTCTCCTCCTCTCTCCTCCTCTCTCCTCCACTCTCCTCCACTCTCCTCCTCTCTCCCACTCTCTCCTCCTCTCTCCTCCTCTTTCCCACTCTCTCCTCTCTCCTCCTCTCTCCTCCTCTCTCCTACTCTCTCCTCCTCTCTCCTCCTCTCTCCTACTCTCTCCTCCTCTCCTCCTCTCTCCCACACTCTCCTCCTCTCCTCCTCTCTTCTCCTCTCTCCTCCTCTCTCCCACACTCTCCTCCACTCTCCTCCTCTCTCCCACACTCTCCTCCTCTCTCCTCCTCTCTCCTCCACTCTCCTCCTCTCTCCTCCTCTCTCCTCCTCTCCTCCTCTCTCCTTCTCTCTCCTCCTCTCTCCTCCTCTCTCCTCCTCTCCTCCACTCTCCTCCTCTCTCCTCCTCTCTCCTCCACTCTCCTCCTCTCTCCCACACTCTCCTCCTCTCTCCTCCTCTCTCCTCCACTCTCCTCCTCTCTCCTCCTCTCTCCTCCTCTCTCCTCCTCTCTCCTCCACTCTCCTCCTCTCTCCTCCTCTCTCCTCCTCTCCTCCTCTCTCCTTCTCTCTCCTCCTCTCTCCTCCTCTCCTCCACTCTCCTCCTCTCTCCTCCTCTCTCCTCCACTCTCCTCCTCTCTCCCACACTCTCCTCCACTCTCCTCCTCTCTCCTCCTCTCTCCTCCTCTCTCCTCCTCTCTCCTCCTCTCTCCTACTCTCTCCTCCTCTCTCCTCCACTCTCCTCCACTCTCCTCCTCTCTCCACTCTCTCCTCCTCTCTCCTCCTCTCTCCCACTCTCTCCTCTCTCCTCCTCTCCTCCTCTCTCCTCCTCTCTCCTCCTCTCTCCTACTCTCTCCTCCTCTCTCCTCCTCTCTCCCACACTCTCCTCCTCTCCTCCTCTCTTCTCCTCTCTCCTCCTCTCTCCTCACTCTCCTCCACTCTCCTCTCTCTCCCACTCTCTCCTCCTCTCTCCTCCTCTCTCCCACTCTCTCCTCTCTCCTCCTCTCCTCCTCTCTTCTCCTCTCTCCTACTCTCTCCTCCTCTCTCCTCCTCTCTCCTACTCTCTCCTCCTCTCTCCTCCTCTCTCCTCCTCTCTCCCACACTCTCCTCCACTCTCCTCCTCTCTCCCACACTCTCCTCCTCTCTCCTCCTCTCTCCTCCACTCTCCTCCTCTCTCCTCCTCTCTCCTCCTCTCCTCCTCTCTCCTTCTCTCTCCTCCTCTCTCCTCCTCTCCTCCACTCTCCTCCTCTCTCCTCCTCTCTCCTCCACTCTCCTCCTCTCTCCCACACTCTCCTCCTCTCTCCTCCTCTCTCCTCCTCTCTCCTCCTCTCTCCTCCACTCTCCTCCTCTCTCCTCCTCTCTCCTCCTCTCCTCCACTCTCCTCCTCTCTCCTCCTCTCTCCTCCTCTCTCCTCCTCTCTCCCACACTCTCCTCCTCTCTCCTCCTCTCTCCTCCTCTCTCCCACACTCTCCTCCTCTCTCCTCCTCTCTCCCACACTCTCCTCCTCTCTCCTCCTCTCTCCTCCTCTCTCCTGCTCTCTCCTCCTCTCTCCCACACTCTCCTCCTCTCTCCTCCTCTCTCCTCCTCTCTCCTACTCTCTCCTCCTCTCTCTCCTCTCTCCTCCACTCTCCCACACTCTCCTCCTCTCTCCTCCTCTCCTACTCTCTCCTCCTCTCTCCTCCACTCTCCCACACTCTCCTCCTCTCTCCTCCTCTCTCCTCCTCTCTCCTCCTCTCTCATCCACTCTCCTCCTCTCTCCTCCACTCTCCCACACTCTCCTCCTCTCTCCTCCTCTCTCCTCCTCTCTCCTCCTCTCTCCCA
>NC_137690.1:74810716-74813216 GCF_963989245.1 Nansenia antarctica
AAAAGAGATGAGCCCCCAAAAAATAAATAAAAGTGTAAACAGTAAACACCGTGATGTGTCTGGGGCGAGAATAGAACAAAACAAACCGAGTGGGATGTTATGATGTTTACACGTCATTGTGTTGGTGTGACACGGACGGAGGTTGTGTCATGTTATGGTTGGAGGCTTGGAGCCCTGTGGGGGTAGAAACACACACTGTTCGTGCATACAATAGTATACAAAGACAGACGCACACACAGACAGACACACACACACTGGTCATGCGTAACCCGCTGTCTCCACCGTGCGTAAGACAAACCATGCATGTGTCAACGTTGGACATGTGTGCAAGGCGATATCATAGGCTACTGCCACTACAGTCACCTCCCCCCCCCCATCATTTGATCATTGCATTCATGTTATATATCAAACAGAAGCCTCCCTTATAACTTTGCAATTTTGGGGGGGTCGGATTTAGCTATTCAGATATGTTGTCGGTGTTCAGGCCTATAACGTAGCGAGAGCGATAGGGAAATGTATCAATGCATCTTCAGTCTATTACAATACCGTTATGTTTGGGGTTGTTGTGGGTGTCTCGTGTGATGGTGTAATGACACATGGAAGATAATTATGTCCCTGCGTTGCATTGAGTGGATCTGATCATCCACGGAGTCTCAGTTTGCATTGGTCACATTTCTCTGTGAAATACGGAGGATTCTCCATGCATGCACACTGCTCACTGTGGTCCGTTTAATATGTTTGCATGGTCTGTCATATTTGTTTTCATGTATTCATGTATCGTGTGTCTGCGTGTTGTCTTCAATTATTAGGGCGTCGTGAATGCAAATATATATCCCTCTCTCTCTCTGTGTCTGTGATGAGGCCAGGCCCACCTGCCTATGGCTTTCTCTCATCATATCTAGGTCAGCCCAGCTGATGGATGTACACGGGGCTCAGATCTGTGGTTTTATGCCCTGTACTGTACTGTGGTTCAGATAGTTGAAGCTAGCCCAACTATTGTTCTGGTTTCGTACTTCTAATTAGCGCAGCGTTGCTCCAGCGATTGTTATTACGAGGCGTTTTATTATTAGTGTTGTAATGTTGAGATGCCGTCGCTCAATGTCCCCGTGAGATGCTTCATGCGTGAGACTTGACTTGGCAGTGTGATCATCAGCCTTCTATTTATAAAATACCTAGGCTATATATAACTATAACTATAACTATATATATATATATATATATATATATATATATATATATATATATAACTATAACGCTCATACAAGCTGCTGTAATCCTGTAGGTGGCAGGTTTACGAATGATATCTGCCAACATTACATTGTTCCTAGGGCCATACAACAGGTTCCAGTCATACCTTCAGATAATAGGTGGTGTTGAAAGCTGTTCTTAACACTAGGACAGCCGTGTCTATGTTACCTACTATAAGAGCCGCCTCGGGGGGGGTCAAATGACCATAGTCTTTACAATGGGAAGCTGCTACTTACACACGACGACCACTAGTTGGCCGCTTGTAAATTAGCCTGCTTCCTACACAGAAATACTACAAAATAGCTTCATACTAGCTTATCCTGATGTGATTTTAGAAAATGTAAGGATACTGGGTGGTAGAACGCACATATGTAGGAAAAGTCATGAAAGGAGGGTCCTGAAATTTGATCAAGTGCAAAGATATAATATTTGTTTTTACTCACAGGGGTCAAATGACCCCTCATGGCTGATTGTTAAGCATGTTTACAGAGTCAAACCTGGTATCAGCAGGTCATTGATAAGACAGGCACTGTTTTGCCCCTCCAAGATAACATGTTTAGACTTTAATCCGCCTCAAACGTGTGGGTAAAAATGGGTAATGGACTGTACTTATATAGCGCCTTTATCCAAAGCGCTTTACAACGGCCTCTCATTCACCCATTCACACACACATTCACACACCAATGGCGGCAAAGCTGCCATGCAAGGCGCCGGCCCGCTCACTGGGAGCAATTTGGGGTTCAGTGTCTTGCCCAAGGACACTTCGACATGTGGCCAGCCGGGGCTCGAACCGCCGATCTGCTGACCTTGCATAGGATCATTAGACAGCGGCTCTACCTCCTGAGACACAGCCGGGTAAGAATGTAACATGGAGCAACTTCATGGAGGCTTCGCTGTCTTATTCCACATGATATTTGTATAAGTCTGGGAAGATCAGAAATGTCATCTCGCAGGACACAAAGAAAGTCATCTGGTCCCACTGACCATGGTGGTCTTGTGGTTAGAGTGTCCGCCCTGAGATTGGGAGGTCGTGAGTTGGATCCCCGGCCGAGTCGTACCAAAGACTATAGAAATGGTACCCGATGCCTCCCTGCTTGGCACTCAACATTAAGGGTTGGATTGGGGGGGAGGGGGGGGTAAGACCCTGCGACATACCAGCGTCATGTCCAGGGGTTGTACTTGTACATCAAGCCACCTCACGCTACAGAAACAGGAGATAGGCTCCTGCCCCCTAAGGGCCGTTAGGCTTGAG
>NC_137690.1:74818216-74823216 GCF_963989245.1 Nansenia antarctica
TCCCCCTCCCCCTCCTCCTCCCTCTGTGTTCTGGGAGACCTGGAGGAGGCGTGTCTTGTCTCCAGGGAGCCTAGCTGCTCCAGATCTAGGACAGAGATGGAGGCTCAGAGCTGGGCCAGTCTGTCTACCTACTTTAGTCTGTCTATCTGTCCGTCCCTCTGTCTGTCTGTCCCTCTGTCTGTCCGTCTGTCTGTCTGTCTGTCTGTCTGTCTGTGTCTGTCTGTCTGTGTCTGTCTGTCTGTCTGTGTCTGTCTGTCCGTCTGTCCATCTATCTGTCCTTCTCTCTGTCTGTCTGTCTGTCTGTCTGTCTGTCTGTCTGTCTGTCTGTCTGTCCGTCCGTCCGTCTGTCTGTCTGTCTGTCTGTCCCTCCATCTGTGTCTGTCTGTCCGTCCCTCTGTCTGTCTGTCTGTCTGTCTGTCTGTGTGTCTGGCTGAGTGTGTGTGTGTGTGTGTGTGTGTGTGTGTGTCTCAAGGGAAGGCAAAAACAAAGAAAAGCACTCCCTCCTCTCTCTCTCCTCTCTCTCTCCACTCTCCCTCCTCTCTCTCCCTCCTCTCTCCCTCCTCCGACGGCCTCAGCGTCATGTGATCCAATTCCATTTGGGTCCTGAAGAAGACAGAGTGATGGGGAATCAAACTACCCCACTGCTTCCTCTTATGGGGCGGCTGTGGCGCAGGAGGTAGAGCCGCTCACAAGGTCGGCAGATCGGCGGTTCGAGCCCCGGCTGGCCACATGTCGAAGTGTCCAAAATTGCTCCCAGTGAGCGGGCTGGCCGGCGCCTTGCATGGCAGCTTGCCGCCATTGGTGTGTGAATGGGTGAATGAGAGGCCGTTGTAAAGCGCTTTGGAGCAGCAAAAAAGGCGCTATATAAGTACAGTCCATTTACCATTTTACCATTTCTCATCCCTTCTCATCTATTTCCACACTTCCTCTTGAGAAAGAAAGATTTAGAAACGTACCGTGTATATTTTATAGTCTCCCAAGATGTTCCTTTCTTGTCTACCGCCTGTCGTCTCCTCAGGTTACTGGTTTAGCTCTCGAATTCCAGCAGCAAACATTATGGGTTCATCAATCCTCATAAAGAGACCCGTTAACACTAAAACAGCCATGGGTGGGGTCATTTGACCCCTGTGAGTAAAGAAGAATGCACTCGATAAAATTTCAGAACCCTCCTTTCATGACTTTTCCTAGACATGTGCGTTTTTTTAGCATTTAGCAGTTTTTCTGTGTAGGAAGCAGGCGAATTTACAAGCGGCCAACTAGTGGTCGTTGTGTGTAAATAGCAGCTTGTTTGTTGTTGTTGTTGTTGTTGTTGTTGTTTAGGAGCTTGGTCAGGGGGGTATTCCATCAACGTTTCTAAAGGAAAATCCAGGCTCGCCAGACTTTTTTTCCTCGCCAGTCTCGCCAGACTTTTTTTCCTTTAAAGTAGGGAATACCCCCCAGATATTGGGATTTGTTTGTGTGGATGTGGTTGGGAGGAGGCTGGTGGAGGTAGAAATCGTAGGTCGAGGTCATTGTACTGCATGGAACGGAATGATGAACGGCATCAAAAAACTTGATTTCAGACGACCCTGATGTGATTGGTCCCTGCCCCGGCAGCCGGACCCCAGCAGGGGCCAATCACGAGGCAGTATCTTGTTTCGTCAGCGTATCTCGTCTTTCTCTCCTTCACCTCGACTGGAAACACAAGTTGACAGCGACACCATGGATGCCACCCTGGGGTTTGCTCCCAGTTATTTAACGTCAGTTCAGATGAAGGTGTGGGGGACGAGGAGGCTTGGCGGTGGCCAAACCTTCAAGTCTCCTTGGCACAAAGTCTGTCTGCTGTTATCCAAGAAAGGGGAGGAGAACGACTGGGTCATCCTGACCCGGAGCTCAGTTCAGATCAGCACCACTAAACAGTAAACCACTGTCGTGTAAACCAGGTGTGTTGTCATAGAGCTGGACTGGGACTGGGTCTGGGTCATCGAGCTGGACTGGGACTGGGTCATCCTGACCCGGAGCTCAGTTCAGATCAGCACACAACAGTAAACCACTGTCATATATATATATATATATACTATATATAGTCTATTATTATATAGTCTATTATTATATACTCTATATATATATATATATATATATATATATATATATATGAGCTGTCTGAAGTGTTTACCAGACCCTCGTTAGACTGCGGTGTCTCCGTTTGCTATGAAAAGAGGGACGTCTCGTTCCTTCGAGTCAGCCTGACTCGTCAGTGAATAAGGCCTCAAGGCCGTCTTTTAAAAGATTCACTGTTACTCAACCGAGGATGACAATCATCTTAAAACGGACTCTCTCTTCACGTCTCACTACACGCCAAAGACCGGGCTGCCCTTTAGCTCGTCCTCAACCGACGAACGAGTCGCCGCCCGGTTCCACTGAGACAAAGACTGACTGAGGCGGTGTGTTTATGGCGTTAATCTGTACAGAGAGAAAAAGACATTGTGACGGTCTGAACGTGATAAGACGGGGTCGAGCGGTCCCTCACACAGCCGTTGACGTCACGGTTCTTATCTCGGTCCTGTCGATGTCAGGGGGAACCGTGGTGACGTCAATCAAAGAGGAGAGTGTCGTGTGAGCTACGGGGGGGGGGGCGTCGTGACAACCGGGAGGTCGGAGGAGGTCGGAGGAGGGCGGGCTTGTCGGTTGGTGGCAGCACGACCCTGAGACGGGCGGTGGGGGCATCTGGAGGGCATCTGTGTTTACGTCTGTTTTTTTGTTTGTTTTTGTTTTTTCTGAGTGGGGCAGTCCCACTCATACTTTTCCTTTTATTGATAGAGACAGTAGAGATGTTGACAGGAAGGAGGGGTGAGAGAGAGAGAGAGAGAAGGGATGACATGCAGGATATGTCCTTGGCCTGAATCGAACCGGGAACCCTGCGGTTACGTGGTCGACGCTTAACCCGTTACGCCACCTAAGCGCCCCGTGTGTGTGTGTTTACGTCTGTGTTTACATCTGTGTTTATGTCTGTGTTTATGTCTGTGTTTACGTCTGTGTTTACGTCTGTGTTTACATCTGTGTTTAAATCTGTGTTTACATCTGTGTTTACGTTTGTGTTTACATCTGTGTTTACATCTGTGTTAACGTCTGTGTTTACGTCTGTGTTTACATCTGTGTTTACGTCTGTGTTTACATCTGTGTTTACGTCTGTGTTTACATCTGTGTTTACGTCTGTGTTTACGTCTGTGTTTACGTCTGTGTTTACGTCTGTGTTTACCTCTGTGTTTACGTCTGTGTTTACATCCGTGTTTACGTCTGTGTTTATGTCTGTGTCTACGTCTGTGTCTACGTCTGCGTTTACATCTGTGTTTACGTCTGTGTTTACATCTGTGTTTACGTCTGTGTTTACATCTGTGTTTAAGTCTGTGTTTACATCTGTGTTTACGTCTGTGTTTACATCTGTGTTTACGTCTGTGTTTACGTCTGTGTTTACATCTGTGTTTACGTCTGTGTTTACATATGTTTTTTTCATCGACTGGTGTTGAATTGTTGATATGCTGTATTCCACAGAGGAAACACTGCTGCCCTTTGGCTTTTGGTCAATTTGGCTTCTGTATGAAATAGAAACTTCTGGATTGTGTTTATTCTCGTCGATTTGCGTTGACGAGGAGGATGACCTGGCTGAGGCAGAAGTTACACTGCTGGAGGCTACACTCTCTCAGGAAAGGAAGAGAAGGATGATGTCTTAACGTGTGTCAAACTTAAACAGAAACGTCTAACTTTGTTCGTTGCCACTGACACTCTGCATCCCTGGTGGCCTGTTTGAGTGCTTGTTTCCGCTTGTTTCCTCTATGAGATCGGTGGTTCGAGCCCTGGCTGGCCACATGTCGAAGTGTCCTTGGGCAAGACACTGAACCCCAAATTGCTCCCAGTGAGCGGGCCGGCTCCTTGCATGGTAGCTTGCCGCCATTGGTGTGTGAATGGGTGTGTGAATGGGTGAATGAGAGGCCGTTATAAAGCGCTTTGGATAAATACTGTAAGTCCTCTTGGTGTACCAGGGAGCTATATGAGCTGTGTGTGTGTGCGTACGTGTGTGCATGCACGTGTGTGTGTGTGTGTGACCTACACTGAACCCAGAGGAAGCGTAATTCTGGACAGTAAAAGTCATTGTTGATATAACGTGTTTCCAATTATACATATCATGTGATGAACTGTACTCTGTCTCTCTCTCCCACTCTCTCTGTAGGCTATGTCTGCCACAGAGACACACGCTGCTGTTGTGGATCTATGGAATGCTTCTGTGAGGTCATAGAGGATCTGTCCCCCATAAGAATCGGCTCATGGTAAGAAACAAGAATACAGTATACAGTATTTATACAACAGTTAGTTCTGACCAAGTAATTTGATTGGACAAGAGGCATTCCATGAGTGCTGATATACAGTATAACAGCACTGGGACTTTTAACTATATGTAGGCTATCACTCCGAAATGACCGTTAATACAAAGTAGCTAGCCTGCAGATGTTTGTGTTCAGGTTACTAGGCAACAGTCCAGTTGCGGAACAATTTTTTGTTGACGGAGCCAAAATAAATGATTAAATAAACAAACAAATCATAATCTGTTGTCGCTTATTACTGTTAACTAATAAATTGCGCTGTAGAACTGTTGTATAAAAGCAATATCACACTGGAGGTCGTGCTGTTATACTGAATATCAACAGTGAAATGCTAAAGAGAATAGTGAGGCAGGTCCTTCAAATTCTGCTTTCTTGTTTTGTTTTGTTTTTATCAAACCTTTATTCAACCAGGTGACCTCATTGAGATAAGGAATCTCTTTTCCAAGAGGGCCCTGGCCAAGAGGGGCAGTACAAGGACACAGGCAGACAGACATCATACAACATAACAAGCCATTAAAAGCAGGTTTGGGCGGGCGCAGATACTGAATTAAAAGCAGTGACAATTTCCAATACTTTCAACCTTCTAAGACCTTTAAAATCGTTATGAAAGCATCATAACTGATTAGTTCTTTTAATTGTAAG
>NC_137690.1:74828216-74830716 GCF_963989245.1 Nansenia antarctica
TATTCATAAATGTTTTAGTAAGACACTCTGGCTGTCTCTGTTTTAAAGTGCTGTGTCACTGTTGTTCACAGGGAGGGCTGTTTTTCTGTTGCTGCGATCGCATCCTGCCACCAAAAGATAACTAACAATATGGCCGCCATTAGGCTACTATCGCTCTAACTCTGTTGGTTCTTGCTTCTAACAGCTTTGCCTCGATTTCTACGAATATTATCAATTCAATTCAATTCAATTCAATTCAATTCAACTTTATTGGCCATGTGCAGTGCACTAGGAACATGACTTGGTATTCTACCATGCTGAACAAGCTACAGTACATACAACAACAAGACGACAACACAACAATACTCAAGACAATATATACAGTACCAATATGCAAAAACATGTGCAATTGCAAGGTGCAGAGATCAGGAGTTATTGAGGAGGGCTGTGACTTTGGGGAAGAAACTGTTCAAGTGTTGTGATGTTGTTGACCTGGTGGTCCTGTACCGCTGTCCAGAAGGGAGTCATTCAGACAAGCTGTGAGCTGATGTCAGGGGTTGGATGTGAGGGGTCAGGGGGTCAGGGGTTATTCCAGAATGTGTTACGCTACAGGCCTAATGCGTTATAATGACAGGCAGACAGGCAGACAGACAGACAGGTAGACAGACAGACAGACAGACAGGGATGCGTTATAATGACGTTTTTAATGATGAATCGGCGTCACCTCGAAACACCTAAACAATCTCGATGGCAACACACAGCCAAGAAGCGTGTGGCATATGACCTGAGAGATCAAATCATATGTGTGTGTGTGTGTGTGTGTGTGTGTGTGTGTGTGTAGGTAAGAACTGGGACCTGGGTGCGGCGCTCAGCGACTACGAGCAGCTGAGGCAGGTCCACACCGCCAACCTGCCGCAGGTCTTCAACGAGGGCCGCTACTACCCCCCGCCCGACCACAACACCCCCCAGCTCCGCACCAAGGTGGAGCGGCCCGGCGTCCAGAGACAGGCGGAGAACACACAAGGTGGGTCGTACCATCTGGAGCGGTAGGGGAGGGAGGGGAGGTTTGTAGATCGACAGGCAGGCAGGCAGGCAGGCAGGCAGGCAGGCAGGCAGGCAGGCAGGCAGGCAGACAGACAGACAGACAAAAAAAAATCGGTTTGTAGATGGATGGTAATATCAATAGTTTGTAATCAGGGCACTCTTGAGAAAGAGACCATGGTCTCAAAGGAACTTCTCTGAGGAAATAAACTTGAAATGAGCTTGAGGTATTGTGCCTCTTTTACCTAGTAACTGAGCTGCCTCTTTACAATGCTTCCTACACAGAAAAACTGCAAAATATCTTCATACTAGCTTATCCTGATGAGAATTTGAAAATGTAAGGATACTGGGTGGTAGAACGCACATATCTAGGAGAAGTCATGAAAAGAGGGTCCTGAAATGTTATCAAGTGCAAAGATATAAAAAGAAAATGACTCACATGGTCAAATGACCCCACCCATGGCTGTTCTAGTGTTGAACACAGCAGCATTGGACTGAACCAATCTGCCTAAAAGTGGAAAAACAAAGAATAGTTTCAGTGAGTCGTTCCGTCTCGACTCTGCGTCACATTCAGAACCAGACTAGTTCCTTCATTGACGGTGATGTCCCTTCCCTCTCTCCCCTCCTCCCCTCTCCCCTCCCCCCCTCTCCCATCCTCCCCTCCCCTCTCCCTTCTCCTCCTCTTCTCCCCCCTCCCCTCCTCTCCTCTCCTCCCCTTCTCCCCCCTCCCCTCCCCTCTCCCCTCTCCCCTCCCCTCTCCCCTCTCCCCTACCCCCTCCCCTCTCCCCTCTCCCCTCCCCTCCAGAGAAGCGTCTGTCCCGCGGCATCTCCCACGCCAGCTCGGCCATCGTGTCGCTTGCACGCTCTCACGTGGCCAGCGAGGGCGCCGGAGAGCAGCAGTTTCCGGTGGAGATGCCCATCTACACCTTCCAGCTGCCCGACCTCAGCGTCTACAGCGAAGACTTCAGGGGCTTCATGGAGAGAGACCTGATAGAGCAGTCCACCATGGTCGCTCTGGAGCAGGCAGGTCAGTAGAGACCTGATAGAGCAGTCCACCATGGTCGCTCTGGAACACGCAGGTCAGTAGAGACAGTCCACCATGGACTATCGCTAAGCCATGCCCCCTACCGCTAAGCCACGCCCCCTTTGAAAAAAATCGGCAAACAAACAAACAAACAACGCTTCACTGACAGTGACTGACTGACCGACTGTGACTGAATGACATTCAATGACTTACAATGGCGGTGGGAGTTGGCAAATGTCTGATTTCTGATTCACCACAGCAAGAAATAGACATGTTTTTTTTTTACGATGACAAGAATATTTCGTCTAGAAGCTTTTCACCATCAGATATTAGCGAGTTGTTTGTCCGAGTTTTCTGCCTGTCTGTAGTGACTTTCGCTGTGATATGATTGGACAATTTCGATTTTGGGGGCGTGGCTTAGCGATAGGTCCATTGTCTAGGGCAGTGTTTCTCAAC
>NC_137690.1:74833216-74836490 GCF_963989245.1 Nansenia antarctica
GTGTGTGTGTGTGTGTGTGTGTGTGTGTGTGTGTGTGTGTGTGTGTGTGTGTGTGTGTGTAGTCAGGGCTGGTGTACACGGAGGAGGAGTGGGAGAGAGAGTGGAGCGAGCTGCTGAAACTGGCCTCCAGCGAGCCACGAACACACACCAGCAAGACCAACACTGTTGGAGGGTGAGACACACACACACACACACACACACACATACACACACACACACACACACACACACACACACACACACACCAGCAAGACCAACACAGCTGGAGGGTGAGACACACACACACACACACACACACACACACACGCTGTATTGTACAGTTCACACAGAGCTTTTGTGTCGCCATGACCAGTGAAGATGACGAGCCTCTGCATCTGTGATGATGTCACCTGGTAGAGGAGGGCGCTGATGACATGGTGTGTGTGTGTGTGTGTGTGTGTGTGTGTGTGTGTGTGTGTGTGTCTGTCTGTGTGTCTGTGTGTGTGTATGTATGTGTGCGTGTCTGTGTCTATGTGTGTGTGTGTGTGTGTGTGTGTGTGTGTGTGTGTGTGTGTGTGTGCGTGCGTGCGTGCGTGTGTGCGTGTGTGTGTGTGTCCGACCTGAGAGGATTGAGCGTTTGTAACCATTGCAGGGGAGGCTGGCGGAGGTAGAAACCAGAGGCCGCGTCCTCCCCTGGCGCTGAGGCTGCTGGGTAACAGGCGTGTGTGTGTGTGCGTGTGTGTGTGTGTGCGTGTGTGTGTGTGTGTGTGTGTGTGTGTGTGTGTGTGCAGGGTGGACTCGGAGGACCCTGTGTATGAGAGTCTGGAGGAGTTCCATGTGTTCGTCCTGGCCCACGTGCTGCGCAGGCCCATCGTTGTGGTGGCTGACACCATGCTGAGAGACTCTGGAGGGGAGGGTGAGGAACACACACACACACACACACACACACACCTGCTCACACACACACCTGCTCACACACACACACACACACACACACACATAAATGAATGAATGAATCGTTTAATGACCACACGACCAAGGTCGGCTACCGCCCGGTGGCACTCACACCAATCATCATGAAGTGCTTCGAGAAACTAGTCCGGGCCCACATAGTCACACGCCTCCCGCCCAACCTGGATCCATACCAGTTCGCCTACAGATCCCACAGGTCCACAGAGGACGCCATCGCGACGACTCTCCACTCCACTCTATCCCACCTGGAGAGGGGGAACAGCTACGCGAGACTGCTCTTTGTGGACTTCAGCTCTGCCTTCAACACCATCCTTCCAGACAGGCTAGTGACCAAACTACTAGACCTGGGACTATCACACTCTATCTGTGCATGGATCAAGGACTTCCTGTCTGACCGCCCCCAGAGGGTGCGGGTGGGCTCCCACACCTCCACAGCCCTCAGACTCAGCACTGGGTCCCCCCCCAGGGCTGCGTGCTAAGCCCCATCCTCTACAACAGGGGTGGGGAACCTTTTTCCTGTTAAGGGCCATTTACATTTTTAGAACATCCTTCGAGGGCCATTGTTACGGCCTGGCTCTGGACCATAACAAAAAGGGACACACACACACACCATGTATAATCAAAATAACAAGAATTTAATAGAACTAAGGTATGCCAAACTGAACAATAATCCAATGGGGTATGAGAATCAGTGTAAGTGAGTGAATGCAGTGGAAGGTATGGCAAGGAGGGTGTTGTACGGTGTAATATTGAATAATGGTGCTGGAGGAGAGAGAGAGAGCTTGTGGACTGGAACGCCTTTTAAGCTGTAACCAGGACACCCAGTCAGCTGTCCCGAGTCCTTCTTAGCGATTAGCTGACTCACCACAAAACTAGCATGCGTAATGTTGTCTCGGTCAGATTGTGGTCTCATGAAGACTGCTTGTTGAGCACCCAAACTCAGCCGAAGAGCGTTAACTTTATCCAAGCCTATTTGTCCTTTCAACTTGTCCAGGTTAGCATGTTTCGAGTTGTAATGACGTTCGAGGTTGGCCTTTTTCATAACCGAGAGCGCCTCCCGACAAACTAGGCATACTGGCTTGCCTTTTACTTAAACAAATAAATAATCATTTGTCCATTTGTCTTGGAAAGCGCAACATTCTGCATCTAACTTTCTTTTCTTGACAGTCGCCATGTTTGCATTCTGATTACTTTCTGAATGAAGCGATGACAGGAGATTATCACGCAATGACACATTACGTTACGCAAGTGACCATGAACGTGACACAGACAGATAGACAGTTGTCCGTCACTGACCCTGAACGTGACACGTTTTATAGGAAATTTTATTTTTTTATTTTTATTTAAAAAAAATAAAAAAAAAAAATAATATTTTTATGAATTGCCTCGCGGACCGGATCAAACGGTCTCGCGGGCCTTATACGGCCCGGAGGCCGGAGGTTCCCCACCCCTGCTCTACAACCTCTACACCTACGACTTCACCCCCGTCCACCCCAGCAACTCCATCGTAAAGTTTGCAGACGACACCACCGTGGTGGGCTGCATCTCGGGGGGGGACGAGGCGGCGTACAGGGATGAGGTGGAGCAGCTGGGCAAGCTGTGCAAGGTTAACAACCTGCTGCTGAACCAGTCAAAGACCCAGGAAATCATCGTGGACTTCAGGAGGAAAAAATCTGAGGTCCATTCCCTGCTCGTCGATTGAGGGAGCGTGGAGAGAGTCTCAACCCTCCGATTCCTGGGGGTGCACATACAGGATGACCTGTCCTGGATGACCAACACAGCAGCCATCATCAAGAAGGCACAACAGCGGCTCTACTTCCTGAGAGTCCTCAGGAAATACCACCTCAAACAGGAGCTGCTTGTGACCTTCTACCGCTGCACAATGGAGAGCATCCTCACCTACTGCATCTACGTGTGGTTCTCCAGCTGCACAGCCGCAGAGAGGAATGCGCTACAGAGAGTCATGAGATCGGCCCAGAAGATCACCGGCGCCCCCCTCCCCTCTCTGGAAGAGCTGTACAACACACGCTGCCTCAGGAAGGCCTCCAAGATCTCCAGAGACCCATCCCACCCTGGGAACGAACACTTTGTTCGGATGCTCTCGGACAGGCGGTTCAGGACCATGTTCGCAAGGACAAATAGACTGAAGCTCAGCTTCTACCCCAGGGCCATTCAGGCCCTGAACACAGCAAAGACCTAGGTTCTAGGCCCTGGACAATCTAGACAATTTGATGGCAGCTACTAGATTGTAATCAAGTGCAATACTGAAACACAACTGTGAACATTTCAAACCTGCAAACTGCGACACTTTAAATGAATGTGC
>NC_137690.1:74836690-74841690 GCF_963989245.1 Nansenia antarctica
TCTCTCTCTCTCTTCTCTTCTCTCTCTGTCTCTCCTCTCTTTCTCTCTTCTCTCTCTCTCTCTGTCTCTCTCCATATTTCTCTCTCACTCTCTCACTCTCTCTCCATATTTCTTTGTCTCTCTTTCTCTCTCTCTCTCTCTCTCTTTCTCTCTTCTCTCTCTCTTTGTCTCTCTCTCTTCTTTCTCCATATTTCTGTCTCTCTCTCACTCTCTCTCTCTCTCCATATTTCTCTCTCTCACTCTCTCTCTCTTCTCTCTCTCTCTCTCTCTCCATATTTCTCTCTCCCTCCCTCCCCCCCCTCCCTCTCCCTCCCCCTCCCCCTCCCTCCCCCTCCCCCTCCCCCTCCTCCTCCCTCTGTGTTCTGGGAGACCTGGAGGAGGCGTGTCTTGTCTCCAGGGAGCCTAGCTGCTCCAGATCTAGGACAGAGATGGAGGCTCAGAGCTGGGCCAGTCTGTCTACCTACTTTAGTCTGTCTATCTGTCCGTCCCTCTGTCTGTCTGTCCCTCTGTCTGTCTGTCTGTCCGTCCGTCCGTCTGTCTGTCTGTCTGTCTCTGTCTGTCTGTCTGTCTGTCTGTCTGTCTGTCTGTCTGTGTCTGTCTGTCCCTCTGTCTGTCTGTCTGTCTGTCTGTGTCTGTCTGTCCGTCTGTCTGTCTGTCTGTCTGTGTCTGTCTGTCCGTCTGTCCATCTATCTGTCCTTCTCTCTGTCTGTCTGTCTGTCTGTCTGTCCCTCTGTCTGTCTGTCTGTGTGTCTGGCTGAGTGTGTGTGTGTGTGTGTCTCAAGGGAAGGCAAAAACAAAGAAAAGCACTCCCTCCTCTCTCTCTCCACTCTCCCTCCTCTCTCTCCCTCCTCTCTCTCCCTCCTCTCTCCCTCCTCCGACGGCCTCAGCGTCATGTGATCCAATTCCATTTGGGTCCTGAAGAAGACAGAGTGATGGGGAATCAAACTACCCCACTGCTTCCTCTTATGGGGCGGCTGTGGCGCAGGAGGTAGAGCCGCTCACAAGGTCGGCAGATCGGCGGTTCGAGCCCCGGCTGGCCACATGTCGAAGTGTCCAAAATTGCTCCCAGTGAGCGGGCTGGCCGGCGCCTTGCATGGCAGCTTGCACCCATTGGTGTGTGAATGGGTGAATGAGAGGCCGTAAAGCGCTTTGGAGCAGCAAAAAAGGCGCTATATAAGTACAGTCCATTTACCATTTTACCATTTCTCATCCCTTCTCATCTATTTCCACACTTCCTCTTGAGAAAGAAAGATTTAGAAACGTACCGTGTATATTTTATAGTCTCCCAAGATGTTCCTTTCTTGTCTACCGCCTGTCGTCTCCTCAGGTTACTGGTTTAGCTCTCGAATTCCAGCAGCAAACATTATGGGTTCATCAATCCTCATAAAGAGACCCGTTAACACTAAAACAGCCATGGGTGGGGTCATTTGACCCCTGTGAGTAAAGAAGAATGCACTCGATAACATTTCAGAACCCTCCTTTCATGGCTTTTCCTAGACATGTGCGTTTTTTTAGCATTTAGCAGTTTTTCTGTGTAGGAAGCAGGCGAATTTACAAGCGGCCAACTAGTGGTCGTTGTGTGTAAATAGCAGCTTGTTTGTTGTTGTTGTTGTTGTTGTTGTTGTTTAGGAGCTTGGTCAGGGGGGTATTCCATCAACGTTTCTAAAGGAAAATCCAGGCTCGCCAGACTTTTTTTCCTCGCCAGTCTCGCCAGACTTTTTTTCCTTTAAAGTAGGGAATACCCCCCAGATATTGGGATTTGTTTGTGTGGATGTGGTTGGGAGGAGGCTGGTGGAGGTAGAAATCGTAGGTCGAGGTCATTGTACTGCATGGAACGGAATGATGAACGGCATCAAAAAACTTGATTTCAGACGACCCTGATGTGATTGGTCCCTGCCCCGGCAGCCGGACCCCAGCAGGGGCCAATCACGAGGCAGTATCTTGTTTCGTCAGCGTATCTCGTCTTTCTCCCCTTCACCTCGACTGGAAACACAAGTTGACAGCGACACCATGGATGCCACCCTGGGGTTTGCTCCCAGTTATTTAACGTCAGTTCAGATGAAGGTGTGGGGGACGAGGAGGCTTGGCGGTGGCCAAACCTTCAAGTCTCCTTGGCACAAAGTCTGTCTGCTGTTATCCAAGAAAGGGGAGGAGAACGACTGGGTCATCCTGACCCGGAGCTCAGTTCAGATCAGCACCACTAAACAGTAAACCACTGTCGTGTAAACCAGGTGTGTTGTCATAGAGCTGGACTGGGACTGGGTCTGGGTCATCGAGCTGGACTGGGACTGGGTCATCCTGACCCTGGGTCATCCTGACCCGGAGCTCAGTTCAGATCAGCACACAACAGTAAACCACTGTCATATATATATATATATACTATATATAGTCTATTATTATATAGTCTATTATTATATACTCTATATATATATATATGAGCTGTCTGAAGTGTTTACCAGACCCTCGTTAGACTGCGGTGTCTCCGTTTGCTATGAAAAGAGGGACGTCTCGTTCCTTCGAGTCAGCCTGACTCGTCAGTGAATAAGGCGTCAAGGCCGTCTTTTAAAGATTCACTGTTACTCAACCGAGGATGACAATCATCTTAAAACGGACTCTCTCTTCACGTCTCTCTACACGCCAAAGACCGGGCTGCCCTTTAGCTCGTCCTCAACCGACGAACGAGTCGCCGCCCGGTTCCACTGAGACAAAGACTGACTGAGGCGGTGTGTTTATGGCGTTAATCTGTACAGAGAGAAAAAGACATTGTGACGGTCTGAACGTGATAAGACGGGGTCGAGCGGTCCCTCACACAGCCGTTGACGTCACGGTTCTTATCTCGGTCCTGTCGATGTCAGGGGGAACCGTGGTGACGTCAATCAAAGAGGAGAGTGTCGTGTGAGCTACGGGGGGGGGGGGCGTCGTGACAACCGGGAGGTCGGAGGAGGGCGGGCTTGTCGGTTGGTGGCAGCACGACCCTGAGACGGGCGGTGGGGGCATCTGGAGGGCATCTGTGTTTACGTCAGTTTTTTTGTTTGTTTTTGTTTTTTTCTGAGTGGGGCAGTCCCACTCGTACTTTTCCTTTTATTGATAGAGACAGTAGAGATGTTGACAGGAAGGAGGGGTGAGAGAGAGAGAGAGAGAGAGAAGGGATGACATGCAGGATATGTCCGTGGCCTGAATCGAACCGGGAACCCTGCGGTTACATGGTCGACGCTTAACCCGTTACGCCACCTAAGCGCCCCGTGTGTGTGTGTTTACGTCTGTGTTTACATCTGTGTTTATGTCTGTGTTTACGTCTGTGTTTACGTCTGTGTTTACGTCTGTGTTTACATCTGTGTTTACGTCTGTGTTTACATCTGTGTTTATGTCTGTGTTTATGTCTGTCTTTACATCTGTGTTTACATCTGTGTTTACGTCTGTGTTAACGTCTGTGTTTACGTCTGTGTTTACGTCTGTGTTTACGTCTGTGTTTACGTCTGTGTTTACATCTGTGTTTACGTCTGTGTTTACGTCTGTGTTTACGTCTGTGTTTACGTCTGTGTTTACGTCTGTGTTTACATCTGTGTTTACGTCTGTGTTTACGTCTGTGTTTACGTCTGTGTTTACGTCTGTGTTTATGTCTCTCTTTACATCTGTGTTTACATCTGTGTTTACGTCTGTGTTAACGTCTGTGTTTACGTCTGTGTTTACATCTGTGTTTACGTCTGTGTTTACGTCTGTGTTTACGTCTGTGTTTACGTCTGTGTTTACATCTGTGTTTACGTCTGTGTTTACGTCTGTGTTTACGTCTGTGTTTACGTCTGTGTTTACATCTGTGTTTATGTCTGTGTTTATGTCTGTGTCTACGTCTGTGTCTACGTCTGTGTTTACGTCTGTGTTTACATCTGTGTTTATGTCTGTGTTTACATCTGTGTTTATGTCTGTGTTTATGTCTGTGTCTACGTCTGTGTCTACGTCTGTGTTTACGTCTGTGTTTACATCTGTGTTTACGTCTGTGTTTATGTCTGTGTCTACGTCTGTGTCTACGTCTGTGTTTACGTCTGTGTTTACATCTGTGTTTATGTCTGTGTTTACATCTGTGTTTACGTCTGTGTCTACGTCTGTGTTTACGTCTGTGTTTACGTCTGTGTTTACATCTGTGTTTACGTCTGTGTTTATGTCTGTGTTTACGTCTGTGTTTACATCTGTGTTTACGTCTGTGTTTACGTCTGTGTTTATGTCTGTGTCTACGTCTGTGTCTACGTCTGCGTTTACATCTGTGTTTACGTCTGTGTTTACATATGTTTTTTTCATCGACTGGTGTTGAATTGTTGATATGCTGTATTCCACAGAGGAAACACTGCTGCCCTTTGGCTTTTGGTCAATTTGGCTTCTGTATGAAATAGAAACTTCTGGATTGTGTTTATTCTCGTCGATTTGCGTTGACGACGAGGATGACCTGGCTGAGGCAGAAGTTACACTGCTGGAGGCTACACTCTCTCAGGAAAGGAAGAGAAGGATGATGTCTTAACGTGTGTCAAACTTAAACAGAAACGTCTAACTTTGTTAGTTGCCACTGACACTCTGCATCCCTGGTGGCCTGTTTGAGTGCTTGTTTCCGCTTGTTTCCTCTATGAGATCGGTGGTTCGAGCCCCGACTGGCCACATGTCGAAGTGTCCTTGGGCAAGACACTGAACCCCAAATTGCTCCCAGTGAGCGGGCCGGCTCCTTGCATGGTAGCTTGCCGCCATTGGTGTGTGAATGTGTGTGTGAATGGGTGAATGAGAGGCCGTTATAAAGCGCTTTGGATAAAGGCGCTATATAAGTCCTCTTGGTGTACCAGGGAGCTATATGAGCTGTGTGTGTGTGCGTACGTGTGTGCATGCACGTGTGTGTGTGTGTGTGAGACCTACACTGAACCCAGAGGAAGTGTAATTCTGGACAGTAAAAGTCATTGTTGATATAACGTGTTTCCAATTATACATATCATGTGATGAACTGTACTCTGTCTCTCTCTCCC
>NC_137690.1:74849190-74856690 GCF_963989245.1 Nansenia antarctica
ACCAATATGCAAAAACATGTGTGTTATGAAGGCCCACAATTTAGAGCCAGTTAGTTTCCCCGAATCAGCCCTATTTTGCCCCTGTTATTTCCTTTATTATTTTCCATACTATTCATGTACGTTTCTCATGAAGGTGTATGTATTGTTATTGTAATTGTATAAGTTCTGTCTTAGATTTGTTTAGTATTGTGCAAGCGCCGGATTAGTTGGCGTACGTCACCGGATGTATGATTGGCGTACGTGACCGGATGTATGTTCGGTTGGTATATATAGCGACGGAAGTGGTCTGTGCGTGAGAGTGACGAGAGTGAGAAGGAGAAGCAGAAGGAACCGAATGTGAGACAAAGATGGTGGATCAGTAAACGCACACGGTGCTGAGACCGAAGACAACACGAGTCATTTCGAGACCTGCCTTTAACATTGACTGTTAGTAGTGAATCACGGGCTACCCGCAGCACCGCGGGAGTTCGGAGTTTGTTGAGTTGGCAGCGCTAGCCTGGTTTAGCTGTGTCCCCGTTAGCCAGCCTTGCTAGCCGCCGGCTGCTAACGTTGGCGTAGCGAGACCCAAGCTGGACAGAGCCGTCGCCTCCACGAGGTGGATTGCGACCGACCGCCGACACCACCGGAGCTGACCGTGGACCACCGGACCTGAGCCATTCACCAACCTCGTCGTTGACTACGAAGAAGCCCCTTTCCCTTCGAGTTGCAACGTCACTTCCCCCCCCTTTGTCTGCTGCCTTCCTCGAAGCACATGCGAGCTCCAACCAGGCCTCAACGCGCTCATTCTCAGTCCGGGACTCTAAGCCTTTTCAGGCAAGGTACTGTGTGTGAGTGAGTGAGGGAGTGTGTGTGTGGCCGACGGGGAGGGAGTATATTGGGATGTGTATATAATTTGTATAAATAAATGTGTTTGTTCATATTCGATACATTGCTGTGTGTTTAGTTGTCTGTTAGCTAATGCTAATGCTAATGCTAATGCTAATGCTAGTAATGCTAGTCTAAAGGGTTGCTGGCGCCCCCTGCCTCTATCCTCCTACACTGCCGATTTAGCTCCGAGTTAGTTAGATAACCAGCCCTTCCTAAATTCTACAGTCCTTTAGCTACTCCCTGGTTACAATTGGTCCTTCGAGCCGGATAGGTTGTGTAGTGATAGCATGGCTGAGCGCAGCCAACCAGACAAGACAGTTACCCCCCCTTCTCCGCCCCCTGAGCCAGAGCCACGACCACAGAGAGTCCCGCGGTTGCCTCAGAGGTTACAAGAGTATGAGCTTGAGCTCGAAAGCTCACCGAGTGGTAGTGAGGAGCGCACTCCACGGGATACAGTGGTCGGAGAGGCCGAGGTGTCCGCCGGCGCGCGGGTGGCTAGCACCGAGACAGCCATCAAAGAGCACCAGCCTGAGGATGAGATGGCAGAACAGCAGGGTTTTGCCGTAGAAACGGAAGAGCAGGAAGGAGAGGCCCGGTCTGACAGCGCCTGCGGGCGGAAGAGGGAGGGCCTCAGCCTTAACGATCTGCCTCCCAGTACGGCGCGCTCGAGACCTAGCTCCTGCCGTTCAGTGGCTTCCTCCCGGTCCAGGGTTTCCGTGGGCAGTTCTGCCTCTGGGGCGGATAGCATGCACTCCAGAGGGAGTAGTGCCGCGCTGTCAGAATGTATGCGCCAACAGGCCGAGATGGCGTTAGAGCGGGAACGCCTCCAGTTCGAGCGTGAACGCCTCCAGATGGAAGGAGCGGAACGTGCGGCGGAGAGACAGCGCCAGGAGGCGTTAGAGAGGGAACGCATCCATTTCGAGCGCGAGCGCCTCCAGATGGAGGGGGCGGAACGCGCGGCGGAGAGGCAGATGGCGAGAGAGCAACTGCACGCGGAGAAGATGGAGGAAGTGATGCAGACCATGCGCGACGTGTGCATCAGCAGAGCTCCGTCGGCCCGTAGCTCCAGAGCATCATCCGCACGGCCCTCTCGAGTGCCATCTCCTGAACCCCCCGCCGATGGCTCCATGACCCCCGCCATGACTGTCCAACTACAGGCCCAGCTGACCACCTTGAAGGAAGAGGACCAGGGACCCGACCGCTACGCGGCCCAGAGGGAGCCAGCGTCGCTGCCCGGGAGGGGAGCCATTCCCCAAGAGCGTAGCACACCCCTAGGTCCTCCAGTGAACCAAAATGCATGCAGGCCGGACACCCAGACCGTCACTCCAGCCCCGATCATCCACTACAGGATGTTTCCCCAGGTGGAGGGACCCAAGTTCCCCTTCTTCAAGGACGAGGACAGGAGCCAGTATGTGGAACTACGCATCTGCCTAGACACGCTCTTGGACGACTCCTGCTCAGAGTCCTACAAATATGCGATTCTCCTTCAGCATGTGAGGAACCCCAGAGCCCACAACATGGTTCTGGCCCATGCCTCCGCACCGACACCTTACACCAGAGCGCTCGCCGACTTGGATGCCCGCTACGGTCGTCCCTGGAACCACGCCCTTGCTGAACTGCAAGCCCTCGAACAGCAGGCCCCCATCAAGGATGAACGGGCGCTGGATGACTCCCCAGCTGGCGCCAGCGAGATCAACAGCACCTCCAACGTAGAGCGGCTGCTCCGCAAGATCCCACGCTTCCGGCAGGAGAGGTTCCGGCGACAGCAGCGCGTTCGTAACCCCGGGAAGTTGGGTCTGAGCAAGGCTGCCTTCGCGGTGTTCCTACTGGAGGAAGTGCATGACACCAACGTAGACGCCATGGGTTACGCTGAGCCGAAGAAGGAGAGGGAGAAGGGAGACCGCTGGGACAGGCCGAGCTCGAACAGAGGACGCCCAGTAGGAGTGCTGCACACGGAGGAGGAGCCTCGGAGAGAGAGGAAAGCCCGACCTGAAGGAAAGGATTCCTCTCAACCCCCTCAAAAGGGACGGAGAGGTCCACCGCCATGTCCGTACTGCACCAGCGAGCACTGGTTCAATGAGTGCAGTGACTTCAACAACCTGAGTACCGAGGCCAAGCAGAGGTGGCTCGAGGAGAACAAGAGGTGCTGGAACTGTGGGCGCGACCATCTGGCTAAGAACTGCACCTTGAGGAGAAAGTGCAACCGCTGTGAGGAGGTCCACCTCAACATCCTACACGAGGTCTCCCTCGCCAGGTCCACGGAGGGCACCAGAAGCCCTAGGTCCGGTAGCGCACCGGAAGAGGAAACACCTGTCTACTATCTAGACCCAGCCCAGAGCAGCGGCTCCAAGGTCCTACTGAAGGTGGTGAAGGTCCGACTTCACCACAACAACGCTGTGTACGACACGTACGCCGTTCTAGACGACGGGTCGGAACGGACCATCCTTCTCCAGGAGGCAGTGCGCCAGTTGGGGCTCCAAGGGACTGAGGAGAAGCTGACTCTGCGCACGATACGTCGCGACCTTAAAGAGGTCACCGGGGCGAGAATCAACTTCTCTATCTCCCCGGCGGGGCGGCCGTCGGACAGATATCGGCTTCAGAATGTCTTCACCGCAGACCAGCTAGCGCTCTCCCGCTACGACTACCCCCTGGAGAGATTACGCGCAAGATATTCCCACCTACGGCGAGTAGACCTACATCCGATAGAAGGAGCGGAGCCAACCCTTCTCATCGGCTCGGACAACGCTGCACTGATCGTGTCGCTCCGTCCTCCGCTGAGAGGACCACGAGGCTGCCCGATGGCTGTTAAGACTGCGCTTGGGTGGGCCCTCCAAGGCGCTACCGAGTGGAGAGATAGAGACGGGAGAGCTACGTCATCCCTCCATGTCCGAACCGAAGAAGTGCAGACCATCAACTGCCTTCACACCAGTGTGGACTCCATGAATGCGGCGCTACTAGACAACGTCCAGAAGCTGTGGACGCTAGACGTTGCGCCCTACAAGAATGAGAAGCTCTACGTACGGTCAAAGGAGGACGTCTACGCCATAGACCTCCTTAAAGCAAAGACAGTGCGTATCGAAGTCCAGGGCGTGAAGAGAACATCTACCAGCCCTGTCTCCAAACCTAACAGGAGAACATCTACCAGCCCTGTCTCCAAACCTAACAGGAGAAGATCTACCAGCCCTTTGTCTAAACCGAGGAGGAAAAGATCTACTAGCTTGTCGGTGAGGAAGAGGTCAGCTCAAAGGAGGAAGACGCCGGCGGTGCCAGAGCCGGACGATACTCCGCTGACCGCTGAGTTGGAGCTAGCTCTGCCTGCACCTGTGGCCATGGCCTACACCCAACTGAAGGTGAAGGAGGAGGAGCCAGAGCCGGAGCTAGAGGCGGAGCCAACGGAGAGCAGCGGAGTTGTGGTGTTGTTGGACGACCCCGTAGCCGAAGACACGAAACCACGCATCCGTAAAAGTCCGTTCAAACACGGCAAGAAAAGGCGAAGGAACTTACAAGGGAAGAGCCGGTTCTCTGATGCCACAGACCAGGAGATGGATGTGGTTAAAATAATACGTGTTGATGACTCTAATAGACCACGGCAGGAAACCTTTGCCAAGCCACAGGGTGTCTACCAGGGGACAAGCTCCAGAGCTGAGATGACACGGACACAGACTCCAGACACAGGCAATGTTTTGGATGTGTTGAACAACATACAAATTGAGAATGTGGAAGAGGCCAACTTCCTGAAGGACAAGCTGTGTCATCTTCTGAAAGAGTTCCAAGCCAACAAATCAGAGAAGGTTGAGCACAAAAGCCAAGGTCCAACAGTTGTCTCCAAAGACTACAGTCACATGAGCAAGGGCCACCTGGAATCTACTAGAGACCAATACGAAAGAAACTTCAGCCAAGTACAAGAGGAGAGACATTATGAAAGCCAACCCAGGCGATCACCGAAACTCTACTCCCCAGAGACTACACAGGGTCTCTACAGAGAGAGACCCAGAGATGCAGAGGAGCAATTGGAGAAACACAGCCATGCAAGTCGTGCTGAACCCAGAGGTTCAAGGAGAAACCATTATGAAGAGGTCTTTGGACAGGTTGACAGGTACCCACCATCCCATGCTTGGCAGGAAGAGCCATTGAAGTATCCGGAGAGGTCCCAAGGGTCCATGTACCCAGATGACTATCCACCTGCTGTGGATGAGTTTTATGACCCTTACCAACCTACACCCCCCACTCGAAGGGAGTGGGGATATGGGATGCCCCCTGGCCCTCAGACCTCCACTAGCCTAGACACTATCACCTCATACCTCACGCTGCTAGAGCAGCCTAGCCAGTGTGCCTTCCATAGTTAAATGAAACCGAGGGTTTCATGGGGCGGCTGTTATGAAGGCCCACAATTTAGAGCCAGTTAGTTTCCCCGAATCAGCCCTATTTTGCCCCTGTTATTTCCTTTATTATTTTCCATACTATTCATGTACGTTTCTCATGAAGGTGTATGTATTGTTATTGTAATTGTATAAGTTCTGTCTTAGATTTGTTTAGTATTGTGCAAGCGCCGGATTAGTGGGCGTGGTTTGATTGGCGTACGTGACCGGATGTATGATTGGCGTACGTGACCGGATGTATGTTCGGTTGGTATATATAGCGACGGAAGTGGTCTGTGCGTGAGAGTGACGAGAGTGAGAAGGAGAAGCAGAAGGAACCGAATGTGAGACAAAGATGGTGGATCAGTAAACGCACACGGTGCTGAGACCGAAGACAACACGAGTCATTTCGAGACCTGCCTTTAACATTGACTGTTAGTAGTGAATCACGGGCTACCCGCAGCACCGCGGGAGTTCGGAGTTTGTTGAGTTGGCAGCGCTAGCCTGGTTTAGCTGTGTCCCCGTTAGCCAGCCTTGCTAGCCGCCGGCTGCTAACGTTGGCGTAGCGAGACCCAAGCTGGACAGAGCCGTCGCCTCCACGAGGTGGATTGCGACCGACCGCCGACACCACCGGAGCTGACCGTGGACCACCGGACCTGAGCCATTCACCAACCTCGTCGTTGACTACGAAGAAGCCCCTTTCCCTTCGAGTTGCAACGTCACTTCCCCCCCCTTTGTCTGCTGCCTTCCTCGAAGCACATGCGAGCTCCAACCAGGCCTCAACGCGCTCATTCTCAGTCCGGGACTCTAAGCCTTTTCAGGCAAGGTACTGTGTGTGAGTGAGTGAGGGAGTGTGTGTGTGGCCGACGGGGAGGGAGTATATTGGGATGTGTATATAATTTGTATAAATAAATGTGTTTGTTCATATTCGATACATTGCTGTGTGTTTAGTTGTCTGTTAGCTAATGCTAATGCTAATGCTAATGCTAATGCTAGTAATGCTAGTCTAAAGGGTTGCTGGCGCCCCCTGCCTCTATCCTCCTACACTGCCGATTTAGCTCCGAGTTAGTTAGATAACCAGCCCTTCCTAAATTCTACAGTCCTTTAGCTACTCCCTGGTTACAATGTGCAATTGCAAGGTGCAGAGATCAGGAGTTATTGAGGAGGGCTGTGGCTTTGGGGAAGAAACTGTTCAAGTGTTGTGATGTTGTTGACCTGGTGGTCCTGTACCGCTGTCCAGAAGGGAGTCATTCAGACAAGCTGTGAGCTGATGTCGGGTTGGATGTGAGGGGTCAGGGGGTCAGGGGTTATTCCAGAATGTGTTACGCTACAGGCCTAATGCGTTATAATGACAGGCAGACAGGCAGACAGACAGACAGACAGGTAGACAGACAGACAGACAGGGAGTCTAATGCGTTATAATGACTTTTATTTTTTTTTATTAGTTTTTTTTATTAGTTTTTCAGATTTTATCCCTTTTTCACCCAATTTGGTATCCAATTTAACCCAACCTAGCATCCAATTATCCCCTGCCTATTGCGTAGGATCCGCCGCCCGACCCCGTAGCCGGCAGCCCCAGAGGAGATCGCCAGGCAGACTAGCTGACTGGCTCCTCGAGCCCGACACCGTTATTCCGGCACCCAGGGGGCGGTGTTGCGCGACGGATCCTTGTCCGGAAATAGTCCTATACCGCCCTCGGGAGCGGCCGCTCAATATGCCGCTCCCTGTGAGCCCCGGCCATATCCGGGTCTGGCGAGACCGGGATTCGATCCCAGTCCCCGGTGGGCAGCTTGCACTAGTGGCTAGTGCTTAGACCGCTGCGCCACCGCGGGGCTATAATGACGTTTTTAATGATGAATCGGCGTCACCTCGAAACACCTAAACAATCTCGATGGCAACACACAGCCAAGAAGCGTGTGGCATATGACCTGAGAGATCAAATCATGTGTGTGTGTGTGTGTGTGTGTGTGTGTGTGTGTGTGTGTGTGTAGGTAAGAACTGGGACCTGGGTGCGGCGCTCAGCGACTACGAGCAGCTGAGGCAGGTCCACACCGCCAACCTGCCGCAGGTCTTCAACGAGGGCCGCTACTACCCCCCGCCCGACCACAACACCCCCCAGCTCCGCACCAAGGTGGAGCGGCCCGGCGTCCAGAGACAGGCGGAGAACACACAAGGTGGGTCGTACCATCTGGAGCGGTAGGGGAGGGAGGGGAGGTTTGTAGATCAACAGACAGACAGACAGACAGACAGACAGACAGACAGGCAGGCAGGCAGG
>NC_137690.1:74876690-74879190 GCF_963989245.1 Nansenia antarctica
TATAGGATAATAAGACTGAATGCCCCCCTATGCGGATGGACTGCTGGATGTTTGTACTAGGGTGTGGTGTCTCTGGAGACAGGATGCTGCTGTTTTATAGCTTTAGAAAGCTCTAATTTGTGAGATCTTTAGATCTTTAGATTAAAAAAAAAAAAAAAAAAAAAACTTTTTGGGTCAGTTTGATATATTAAAAAAAAGCATTTTCCATTCCCAGTCATGCAGTGAGGAGTGAAGTCGAAGGCAGACCATAATTACGTAGCGGATAAATGTTGTTCCTGAGGTATTTTTAGCTTCTGAGGTATTTTTAGGTTATTGAGCAGTGGAGCAGTGGGACTCTTGAATGAATATGAAAATAACTTCTTTAAGTTCCATTTTCTTGAACTCAAGAAATTCGATTTCATGGCAGAGAAAGTCTTTCACAGGATAGAGACAGTAGAGAGTGACAGGAAGGATGGGTGAGAGAGAGAGAGGAGGATAGAGACAGTAGAGACTGACAGGGAGATTGGGTGAGAGAGAGAGAGAGAGAGAGAGAGAGAGAGAGAGAGAGAGAGAGAGAGAGGGAGAGAGAGGAGGATAGAGACAGTAGAGACTGACAGGAAGGATGGGTGAGAGAGAGAGGAGGGATGACATGCAGGATATGTCCGTATATGGAAAATATATGGAAAAAAAAAAGCCTTTCCCATTCCCAGTCATGCAGTGAGGAGAGAAGTCGAAGGCAGACCATAATTATGTAGCGGATAAACGTCGTTCCTGAGGTATTTTTAGCTTCTAAGGTATTTTTAGGTTATGGAGCAGTGGAGCAGTGGGACTCTTGAATGAATATGAAAATAACTTCTTTAGGTCCGTTTTCTTGAACTCAAAATTCGATTTCATGGCAGAGAAAGACTGGGCCTTTGATGCAATCATGTGTTAGACTACATTCCTGAGAGAAAGCATCATCATCTTAAAGCCGGATCATTTCTCCAGCCAATAACCAAAATCACTTTACCATGTGAAACCCTCTCATGTCTTAGATTCGATTAGATTCAACTTTATTGTTCATCATTACAGTCACAGACTACAAGTTCCTAGACAACCCGTGAGTTTAGAATGATAAGGTTCTATCTCCGTTTAGGGCAGTTCAGAGATATTGAGCATCAAAGTTTTTACATTCCATTATGTTTTGTGAGATGGAACCTTTGTATTTTATGAATTACTAACTAAAGAATGTCAACATTTTCGTCGTGAGACAACAGAGTTCAACAGAGTAGCAGCTGCATGGGAGAGAGAGAGGCTGTTTCTCAGCCCAGTGTTGCTGCAGGATCTCAGGCTGTACATATGCTGTACTATATCACTGTGATATTTCCTCCCCCCTTCAGTCTGATCCTGTCTCTGGAGGCCAAGCTGAACCTCCTGCACAACTACATGAACGTGACGTGGATCAGAATCCCCTCTGAGACCAGGGTAACTGCTTTATTATATTCTCCACTTCATTCTATTCTCCACTTTATTCTATTCTCCACTTTATTCTATTCTCCACTTTATTCTATTCTCCACCCCTCCCTCCCCTCCCTCCCCTCCCACCCCTCCCACCCCTCCCTCCCCTCCCACCCCTCCCACCCCTCCCACCCCTCCCTCCCCTCCCTCCCCTCCCTCCCCTCCCACCCCTCCCACCCCTCCCACCCCTCCCTCCCCTCCCTTCCCCCACCCCTCCCCTACTGTCTCGTGTCCCCTCCCCCCCATCTTCCCCTCTTTTTGTAATCATTGTGTTCTATTGTAAAGCGCTTTGAGTTGCATTCGTGTACGAAAGGCGCTATATAAATAAAGTTTCACTTCACTTCACTTCACTTCCATTACTGGTCGATAAGAGTCTTTTTTTATTATTATACCTTTATTCAACCAGATGAATACTCATTCAAGCAATATCTACAGCGCGATTTATTAGTTAACAGTAATAAGCGACAACAGATTATGATTTGTTTGTTTATTTAATCATAAAAATAAAGTGAAGTGAAAGTGAAGTTAAACTTTATTTATATAGCGCCTTTCGTACATGAATGCAACTCAAAGCACTTTACAATGATTGAAAACAAGATTACAGAATAGGAACGAAAAAACAAAACATAGTTCCGCAACTGAACTTCAAATGGACTGTTGCCTAGTAACCTGAACACAAACATGCAGTCTAATTAACGGTCATTTAGTAGAACATCTGTGCGGCGGAGTGATACATATAGTTAAAAGTCCCAGTGCTGTTATACTGTATATCAGCACTCATGGAATGCCTCTTGTGTCCAATCAAATTACTTGGTCGGAACTAACTGTTGTATAATGAGATTTAAAATGTCTTTTCCAAGAGAGACCTGGCCAAGAGGGCAGCATATAAAGACAGACACATTCAGGTTTCAGACATACAGTATAAAACAGTGAACATAAGGCAGTATCAGGAATGCAGAGGTGGCTGCGTTAAGTACAGAGACACTCTCTCGTACTTTCCCGTTCAAGGTCCTTCAAGATTCCA
>NC_137690.1:74881690-74906631 GCF_963989245.1 Nansenia antarctica
ACAGGACCTCCACCTCCACCCCTCCTCCCCCCGTACCCCCTCTTCCTCCTCCTCCTCCTGCGGCAGCCGCCAACCCCCAGGACGGCTACTCGTCCCCAGCCAGGCTACACCGGAGCCAGACCCCCCCCCACATCCCCCCCCAGCTGGCTCTGAAGATCCAGGGGCGCCACAGCCCCTCGCCCCACTCCTCCCCCAGCAATGGCGCCGCTACGAGGAGAAGCATACTAGGTAGGTCGTTCTATTCACGTCTTGTTTTATGTTGTTTTTTCCGTGTTTTCCGACTTTACAATGGTCCTTTTAGGATAATATTTACCTTACCGCCTTTCACGAGAATGTAATGATTTTAACGTTCTTAAGTCATCAGGGTTTACTTACACTTTTACATGTAGATTTGAGTGTTATCCACACCCACACACGTGTGGTAGCCAATTTTGATCTTTTTTTATGTTGTGTGGAACCAATGGAAGCATGTAGAGATTGAATAGAAGGGGGCCAAGGATTGACCCCTGGGGAACCCCACGTCATTTTAATTTGGTCAGACACAAAGTTGCCAATGGAGACATAGTAGCTTCTGTTCTGTAGGTAGGATCTAAACCAGTTTAGGGCAGTGCCCTTTCCTGTTTTTTTTACCACACGACCTCCTACACATTGCCGCACCTCTGTGTCTGCATGTAGATTCGGCCTGTAGGATGTTTCCTACGGAACCATACAGATATTCACAACGCGTTCAGATGGCGTCTTTCTAGGACATCCAGGTGACGTCTTTAGGTAGTCTTCTGCAGTCCATAAGACGTCATCTGAACCCACATTCCGGCTTCCCTGAGGACGTCTTTTGGACTCTTTGTTTACTGGGTTAACGCGGTTCCTTCCTATCCTCCCTCCAGGCTCCGCCCCCGTCCCCGTCTCCGCCCACTACAGCCAGACTCCGCCCCTCCAGCGCTCCAGCATCATCCACCTCCGTGACGTCAGCAGCAGCGTCGTCTCCTCCCAGTCTCCTAGCAACCCCCGGGCGGCGGCGGCGGTGGAGAAGGAGGACCCTGAGCCCTACCGGCCGGTGGTGGGCACCCTGCGGACCTGCTCCACCTACCCCCAGCAGAACCGCTCGCTCTCCTCCCAGAGCTGCAGCCCCGCGCGCATGTCCGGGGTCCGGACCGGCGGCTACCACCACCACCCCGCCTCCGCCTCCTCCTCCGGAACCGGAACCGGAGGAGGAGGAGGAGCGGGAACCGGCGAACCGTACAGCATGCCCGGCGAGCACAAGTCCCACACCTACACCAATGGCTTCAACGCCAGCGACATCCGCGACTGCCTGGAGTACGCCGACGCCGACTCCTCCCCCCAGACCTGGGGGAGCAACTCCTGCACGGACCGGACGACCAGAGGACCACGCGGTGGAGGCGGCGGAGGAGGAGGCGGAGGAGGAGGAGGAGGAGGTGGAGGGGGAGGAGTGGGGGGCGGTTGCGCCACCATGTACTGCCTGCAGCAGAGGAGGTGCAGGAGGGAGAAGTGTTCCTTCTACGGGAGGCCGGAGACGGAGAACTACTGCTCTTACTGCTACAAGGAGGAGCTGAAACGCACGGAGAGGGAGGGGAAGACGACGCACAGGCCGGGATAGCAACCAGGGGTAGGACAGGACAGGACAGGACAGGGTAGGACAGGGTAGGACAGGACAGGACAGGACAGGAAAGGACAGGGTAGGACAGGACTAGGGTAGGACAGGACTAGGGTAGGACAAGACAGGACAGGACAGGACAGGACAGGACAGGACAGGACAGGACAGATTAGGACAGGACAGGGCAGGACAGGACAGGACAGGACAGGGCAGGACAGGACAGGACAGGACAGGACAGGACAGGGTAGGACAGGGTAGGACAGGACAGGACAGGACAGGACAGGGCAGAACAGGACAGGACAGGACAGGGTAGGACAGGAGAGGACAGGACAGGACAGGACAGGACAGGACAGGACGGGTTAGGACAGGTCAGGACAGGTTAGGACAGGGCAGGGCAGGACAGGACAGGACAGGACAGGACTAGGGTAGGACAGGACAGGACAGGATAGGACAGGGCAGGACAGGACAGGACGGGTTAGGACAGGTCAGGACAGGGCAGGAGAGGACAGGACAGGACAGGGCAGGGCAGGACAGGACAGGACAGGACAGGTTAGGACAGGGCAGGACAGGTTAGGACAGGGCAGGGCAGGACAGGACAGGACAGGACAGGACAGGACAGGTTAGGACAGGGCAGGACAGGGCAGGGCAGGACAGGACAGGACAGGGCAGGGCAGGACAGGACAGGACAGGACAGGACAGGTCAGGATAGGAGAGGACAGGTCAGGACAGGACAGGACAGGGTAGGACAGGACAGGACAGGACAGGAGGGGACAGGACAGGACAGGACAGGACAGGACAGGACAGGACAGGGCAGGGCAGGAGAGGACAGGACAGGACAGGACAGGATAGGACAGGACAGGAGGGGACAGGACAGGAGGGGACAGGACAGGACAGGACAGGACAGGGCAGGACAGGACAGGGCAGAACAGGACAGGACAGGACAGGACAGGACAGGGCAGACAGGACAGGGCAGACAGGACAGGACAGGACAGGACAGGACAGGGCAGACAGGACAGGACAGGACAGGACAGGACAGGACAGGACAGGGCAGACAGGACAGGACAGGACAGGACAGGACAGGACAGGACAGGGCAGACAGGACAGGACAGGACAGGACAGGACAGACAGGACAGGACAGGACAGGACAGGTTAGGACAGGACAGGACAGGGCAGGACAGGACAGGACAGGGCAGGAGAGGACAGGACAGGGTAGGACAGGGCAGGACAGGGCAGAACAGCACAGGACAGGGTAGGACAGGGCGGGACGGGACGGGACGGGACGGGACGGGACGGGACGGGACGGGACGGGACGGGACGGGGCAGGGTAGGACAGGTCAGGACAGGTCTGGACAGGTCTGGACAGGTCAGTGGCCATGCAGGGAGAAACAAAAGAGTGCACATACAGTACAGACACACAGGATAACGGCTTAGGAAAGGCTGAAAGATAAAAATATCAACCTTCATTGGTGTCACCTCTGTATAGTGTATCAGCGTTACGCTACTGTAAAAAGGGCACAACTAGTTGAGATGAGCGAACAGAGCGTTTGTCTGAGGGGGTTAACAACTTTGGCCAGGATCTACTACACTACTACACATCTTTTTTCATTACTTTCTTACAGTATTACAGTTGTTGTTCAGCTGAAGCTGAGCTCATCGCTCAAAAGCCTGAAGGAAGAGGATTATCGTCAATAAACGATATTGAAAACATGCAACAACACTAAATACCACGCTGCTTCTTCAGTCTTTTAACGATCTAAAAATGTTTCTTGCCAAAGATGTTAACGGCTTCTCGAACACTCTGTGAACATTCTACTGATCATACTGGCAGTTGGTGATCCTCCATTGCGTCACCCACCGCTACACGGACTCAACTCTTCAAAGGTCAAAGGTCAAATATTATTTTATATGCATTTAAATGTACACAACTTAACTTATTAATTTGCACATTCGATACTAATGTACATAGCAAAACGAATGAGGAAACAAAATGGATGAGTATATTATTAAAAATAAAAGGGGTTTGTGTGTTTTTTGTCTATGGACTTAGAGAATGTGGTGGTGGCGGCTATTGGGGAATTTACAAGCCAAGGCGTAAAAAAAGTGTAAAATATAGAAAAATATTTTTATATGATTTTCACAAAATGCCATGAAGCAATATTTTGCGCTTTTTTCTTATGGACACACTGTTTTCACTTTGGTAGGAGGTTCCTTTAAGTGCACAGCCATAGGAAGGAACAGACCATCTGTGTGAACAGCAACTGAGAACAACAGTGTAAACTAAGAAACTGATCTGACGCCATATTATCTAAGGGAAAAAACTAAACACAGAAGTCTGCATTGTTGTTGTCGTCGTTATAGCTTCGATTAGTCTTACATGGACAAGCAGGGATGTTGGGTTGAAATGGGGTTTAGAAAAAAAGTCCTTCAATGCATTTGCAAGACCAGAGGTAAACTCTATTCGGTTGTTAAGTCGTGACGTGTTTCCGGGTCCAACGTTGGCTGAGGCGCTCTCTTCGAAATGCCTCAGTAATAATAATAATTCATTATGTTTATAGAGCGCTTTTCTGAGGCTCAAAGACGCCGAGAAATATGGGGAGAACAGGAAAGTGCTGCGTCCCTTGTTGTATGAATAGATCCCAGTCCCCCAAAAAAGATTGAACTGTGTCATTCTACCGCTGTAGTACACTGGTACTCTGGTGCGGGGAATTTCTGGTTTGGAACCCGGGAAATTGCTAAACGTCACGTTTGACGTCAGACTTAACAACCGAATACACACCCTCATGGTACAGTAACTCTGATCTGTAAACGGCTGACATGTGACCAAACATCAAACAATATTCATTGAGTTTAACCAGTTGTCTGGTTTTTATCATAAATGGATAATCATAATGGAGTGAGTCTCACACGTAACACATGGGTCACTTCAGTTGTCTGTGATATCTATATACAGTATTAGATCTTCTAAAAAGCACAACATACTGTGTTGTTGTTGTCGGCTTCTTATTTCAACAGTACCACGTTGGCCTATGATGAGGGGGGAAACCATGGCGATGCTGTTGTCATGTCAACCAGAGTGAATTCCATGCAGAGTGGTTTGGAATGATGTGTACAGTTAACATGTGGATGAAAAACTGCAATTTCGTTTTGTGTGACAGCTACTAACTCACTTTACTGGTACAGAATTCCTCGCCTGTACCTATACTGTATTACTGTATGCATATGCAGAGACAGAGCTTGAATCTATATGTCGAAAGCAAGTCCAGATGGTGTGTGTGTGTGTGGGTGTGGGTGTGTGTGTGTGTGGGTGTGGGTGTGGGTGTGGGTGTGGGTGTGTGTGTGGGTGTGTGTGTGTGGGTGTGGGTGTGGGTGTGTGTGTGAGTGGGTTGGTGTGTGTGGGTTGGTGGGTGGGTGCCTCTCTCTCTCTCTCTCTGAGTCTAAGGCCATACGAACATGATTAATTGTTCAACAGATTTCATTTTATTTAGTAAATACATCGAAATCAATCAAACTCATTTATAAGTGTGTTATAAAGTTGATCACTTTATAAGTGTATGAATATCCCATCTTAGATTTAAAGTATGACAAATATTATACTACATTTCGCTCTGATTATTAAATATATTAAGATTAATGAATTTGAGGGCTCTAGGTGAGATCTTCTGTTAAGACATCAGTGTCTGGTTATGGAAAGGGCAGACAGTTATACATTATTTGAAATTACTGGTAAAATGACAGACTGTCTTTAATGAAAATGCTGCAATTTAAACATCAGCCATGTTTGACCTGAAACTTATAAAGCTGTTTCAATTGTAGCTTAATGACGATATAATAATAATAATAATAATAACAATAATAATAATAACTACTTCTGTCTTTCCTAAAATACAACACTGCCCTTAAGACCTAAGTCACTCCTCAGCCAGCCAGTGTCTATCTTGCATTGAACAGCGCTAACAGCTAGCTGAGCTACGTTATATGAAATCTGTAGTTTTTCGTTTTGTTCATCAGGTTTTGCCTTATAAACAAATATAAACAAACTCTGAGATTCTTAACTTTGACGTTCTCTTCTTGCTCGCACTGAGGCAATAAGGCCACATCCACACGGAGACAGAACCAATCTTTTTCTTTTTCATTTTAGTGTTTTTCCGTAAACACGAAGTCGTCTCAAGAAATATGTGCGTCCAAACTAAACCACTGAAAATGCTGAAACGCTGCCACACATTACACCAAAAACAGAGAAGAAGAATGGAACATGCGCAAAACTCGTGCGATGAACAATCACACGAAGAAGAACAATGTAAGGCGCCATTGTTGTTGTTGTTATTGTTGTTGTTGGCTGGGTTAGCGCATGCGGGTTAAGGGAGAGGTGGGGCTATGGCGTCATCGGTTCAGGACAGATGCGTATGGCTTGTAAAGACGGAAATGCAAGGGTGGCGTCTTCAGATTTGTTCACTCTGGGACCCGGTTTTAAAAAATAGCGTCTTCAGGCTCCCGAGAACGCGTTTCCGTGTGGACGAAACGTCCATACGATAGAAAACACGTTGGCAGATACACCCAAATTCGTCTCCGTGTGTACAAGGCCTAAGCCGCCCGAATCTGTGGCTCATAACTGGCGAAAATAATAACAAGAAAATAAATATAGATTTTAAATCATTTCATTTGGGGGCCGATATGCAATCACCTATTTCGCCCACGCTTTGGGCTGGTCAGATCAGAAACAAACAAAGCATTAACCGTATTAATAACTATAAAAAACATCTGTTAAACAATTAATCAAGTTACTATCCCAGTAAACAAAGAGTCTAAAAGATGTCCTCAGGGAAGCCGGAATGTGGGTTCAGATGATTCTGTAGTCCATAAGACGTCCTAGAAAGACGTCATCTGGACGTCGTAGAAAGACGTCATCTGGACGTCCTAGAAAGACGTCATCTGAACCCACATTCCGGCTTCCCTGAGGACGTCTTTTGGACTCTTTGTTTACTGGGGTCACTATGGCCTAATCTGAAATACCTCAGAGTTGTCCTATGAGGGTTGGGTGGGGGTGGGGACACCAGTGATTTGGCATCGACCTTCAGGTCTTTAATTTGCAATAAATTGTCCTTGTATTGTGTTGTTGGTAGAGACAACCTCACACGGTTTAAAACGAGCTACGTCACTCTGTACAATGTCTATATATGGGTTATATGTGTCAAAGAAGAAGCCAAATTGAACGTTTAAGTGTCCTAGTTTGCCCTCATTGCAATAACGATAGAGACCTTTGAAAATTGGACTGTTCAACCCATTTATTCAAAGAAAGCACTGTTGTGATATTGAATTTAAAAAGTTTAAAAAAAAATAGCTTTAGCGCCAATATCAGTGAGTGTATGAGGTGAAATTCAGAGTTTTCTTTTGTCTAACCTTGTGAGAGGTAGTGTGTGGTTCATATAGCCCATCAGCAATGGGATTGTATGTGTCAAAAATAATAACAATAAAATAATTTATACCTGTGTCATGTTTTTGGTCTGTCTTCAATCGTTTATTTTTTTCAAAGCTTTTTTGTGTCGGATCCTCCTTGCATTCTGGGGGCATTCCAGATGGCATATTTTTTATTAATTTCATTTCCTTTGTGAGGAAAACGTTACAGTGTATAATGACCTCGAAAAAATCGACAGGGATTGTGGAGAGATAGTGTTTACGGAAAGATGCATCATTTGAAACTCTTACAAAACCTCACATTCCACTGCTATCAGGGAAACAGGGACCTGCTCCATCATTGTAATTGCGATTCTGACTCCTGGTCACAAGCAGTACTCAAGTTGTAAAAGAAAGTCAGGGGGGATGGTGGATTTTATCATATGGGGACAATTTCAGCATCCCCACAGCATCAGTGACTTCAGTGTCAGTGACTTGGTGGTATAAATGTCATTGCATGTGTGCGTGCCCCCCCCCTCGCCCACAGTATTTTACTCAATATGCGCAAAACTAAATGTTGAAATAGCAGTAATACCATGTTCATTGATAAAATTACATAAGGGATGGAAGGGGAGGATGGCAGTTTTAGAAGGGGGATGATTTTGACTGTTTTTTTTTTCAGGCCTCATCCCCCCTCAACTGGAGTGCTGGCCACAGGGGAGCCAGAGTACATGTGGAGCGCCTTTAATAATAACTGTTGTCGGGGTCCTGTTATGGCAAGGCCAGAGAACATAGCAGGAGAGGCGTCCAAGGAGAGTGCATGAGGCTTTGTTGACTATAGCCTAGCAGCTCCACCTCTTTGGAAGCATTGCTAGTTCCTGCTTCTCGTGTCTAGGACGTGGACTAGACGTCCTAAAGACGTCACCTGGACGTCCTAGAAAGACGTCATCTGGACGTCCTAGAAAGACCCACATTCCCGGCTTCCCTGAGGACGTCTTTTGGACTCTTTGTTTACTGGGTTACATGGTCGACGCTTAACCCACTACGCCACCTAAGCGCCCCATTTAAGTCGATACATTTGACTAAGCAAGTGAATCATCAATTCACCAGTCGTAGCAGGAAGAGTAATCTAGTACGCGCCATTGGCAGTCGGACTGACTTATATAGCGTCTTTATCCAAAGCGTTTTACAACGGCCTCTCATTCACCCATTCACACACACATTCACACACCAATGGCGGCAAGCTACCATGCAAGGCGCCGGCCCGCTCATTGGGAGCAATTTGGGGGTTCAGTGTCTTTCCCAAGGACACTTCGACATGTGGCCAGCCGGGGTTCGAACCGCCGATCTGCCAACCTTGCGATTATTAGACGGCGGCTCTACCTCCTGAGACACAGCCTCCCCAACATTTGTTAAAGTTTCAGAGCTCGATGCCTCTGCCTCTGTCCTTGCCCTCCAACAGCCTGTCTGTTCTCTACACGTTGTGGAGGAGTGAGAGTGTGTTATGTTACTCTCTGTGGAGAGAGAGAGAGAGAGAGAGCGAGAGAGCGAGAGAGCGAGAGAGCGAGAGAGCGAGAGAGAGAGAGAGAGAGAGAGAGAGTGGGCAGTGTGGATGGTAATAGGAGGCTACTTCTTCTTCCTGCTCCTTTCTGAGAGCTGTTCCCTCCAATGAATACGACTCGGCGTGAGCTTAGAATGATACGGTTCTATAGGTATTATGACATCACGTGAGCTTAGAATGATAAGGTTCTAATAGGTATTATGACATCACGTGAGCTTAGAATGATACGGTTCTATAGGTATTATGACATCACGTGAGCTTAGAATGATGAGGTTCTATCTCCGTTTAGGGTAGTTCAGAGATATTGAGCGTCAAAGTTTTTATATTCCATTATGTTTTGTGAGATGGAACCTTTGTATTTTATTAATTACTAACTAAAAAATGTCAACATTTTAAAAATAACACCACACAGGCATTAATAAACACCTAATGGATCAGATTATGTAAAAAACTCAATTTTGACCAAAAATGGAGATAGAACCTTATCATTCTAACGTCATGTAGGGCTGGAACCCTCAGAGGACGTAGATCCGTGTCCACCCCTCCTCCGCCTGCCGTCACCGCCACCCACGTTGTACGGACCTGACATCATCGCCATGGCAGCCAAAAGATGTCCCTAGCGACCACAGGGTCCTTTAAGTGTGATTGACAGCTTGCCTTGTCACAGTGATCGTTCGTGTGTGTGTGTGTGTGTGTGTGTGTGTGTGTGTGTGTGTGTGTGTGTGTGTGTGCGTGTGTGTGTGTGTGTGTGTGTGTGTGTGTGTGTGTTTGTGTGTGTGTGTAGGTGTGTAGGTGTGTGTGCGTGTGTGTGTGTGTGTGTGTGTGTGTGTGTGTGTGTGTGTGTGTGTGTGTGTGTGTGTAGTCAACCAGCACTACCTTAATTAGACCCCTATACTTTATTTTATTTAGTTTTGGTTTCTTTTTATTTACACTACTCAATCTTTTCAGTTTGTAAAGCGTCTTTGAGTGTCTAGAAAAGCGCTATATAAGTCTAATGTATTATTATTATTATTATTATTATTATTATTATTATTATTATTATTATTATTATTATTATTATTATAGGGAGCCTCTGAATCATCTTTTGTTCTCTAGGACTTAAATCAAACTTGTACGCTAACTATTCGCTCGGGCAATCAACGACTTGACTTTAACGCGCATTTCATATTTCATCTGAATCAAAAGCTGTTTCTTTTCCCGCCACGTCCACTTCTCTGGGTTCAATGAGAGGCGCGTCGGATGTGTGATAGTGATTTGCCAACGTGGCCGAGAGAGTTCCCGAGTTCACTACAGATGTCTCTGTCCTCAAGGGAACCTGCGAGTAGCCTATAGAGAGTATATGCAACAGAAGAAGAACTAACACAGCCAAAGATTGACTGTGTAGGTTCAGCTGGCTGTGTGTCTAAGGTTACAGTCACCGTTTCCTGTTTGAGTAGGATGCAAAAACTGCTTATACTCAGTACTCACGTTGTAAAAGAAAATCAGGGGAGGATGGTGGATTTTATCATATGGGGACAATTTTAGCATCCCCACAGCGTCAGTGACTTCAGTGTCAGTGACTTGGTGGTAAAATTGTCATTGCATGTGTGCGTGCCCCCTCCCTCGCCCACAGTATTTTACTCAATGGAATAGCAGTAACACCACGTTCATTGATAAAATGACATAAGGGATGGAAAGGGAGGAAGGCAGTTTTAGAAGGGGGATGATTTTTACTGTTTTTATTTCAGGGGGGGATGCAATCCCCCCTCATCCCCCCTCAACTCCAGTGCTGCGTATACTGTAATATGAACAACTGCATAGTGTGCACATAGAACTACAATCCAATGCATACAAGTTAAGACAACGTAACATTGTACAATCCTGTTCATTTTTGTATTTGAATAGAGTCATAAAATGTAAGAAATGGCATGAAAGAGCAACAGTAAATAGACCAGCCCGTTCATATGTATGTCTGAAATATTTATGGGACTGTACAACTGATGATAGTTCAACATCAAAGCAATAGAGTTGATTGAGAAACATACAGTACAGTACGGTAGCTTTGCTGTGGTATGAAACATAAAAACCAGCCGGGGACTAGTTTGGTTTTATTTACAAAGGGGGGACATCAGGACAGTAGGCCAGCCATAAGTGGTTACAGTACCAACATGTTGTTGACAATTAGATCAGTCTCTGAAGCGGCCGAAAGAAGCAGCCAGTGGTGTAGTCTACGTGATACGCAGGACTATGCTGTATACCCACTAGGAAAGGCTGTATACCCACTAGGAAAGGCCAAGCATTTCCATATACCCACTTAAAAATGTGTGAGGATACTTAACGGCGTTTTGTGACAGAACCTTCACTTTTCATAAAATTCACTTTAACATTTCATAAAAGTCTGTGTCACGAAGCACTTGACTTTTGGACCATTGGGACTGACTATAGCGTCATATACCATCAACGGGGGGAGATGCGACATGAAATATGTCAAAATGCAGCACTATCATGCACAGATCAGCCTTATAACATTTAATTTAGATATATATATATAACGTTAGACACGGAGCACAGATTTATAGCGTTCCGAAATGAACGATATTAGGCTGGGAGGGAAAAATCACAGTATGATACCCACTAGAAACAACTAGACTACACCACTGCTTGCATAGTCCTGTGGGCTGCGTCATTTAAACAACCAGGCAATTATTCTCATGATTGGGCAATGGGACACAAGCTCAGGCTTGACCACCCTGTAGCTGGCCGCCTTAGATGAGGGCGTCTAGTGTTGAAAGGCCGAAACACCCCATGATTCAAAGGTACTCTACTGACAATGTGTCCCGAAATGTAACATCCTTCCCATGTCTGAGACACAGCTCCCATGCCACTCTCAACATCAAGGCAATCCTCATGTGTGTACCATCCACTGGCACGACAACGGACAGTATAACATCACGTCCCGTGTTTCATGATTCTTTGATTTAAAGACAATATTTCATCTGCATTGTTTCTCAGGAGGAAAAGCTAGAGAGGACAGGATATGACTCATATCCATGTATAGTGTTCTATTCTACCCAATAAAGAGAAGAAGCTAGCGACAGTGGCACTGGCGGACTCAGGGGGGGCGACCGACCCTCCTGGAGCCCCCGCAGTTGAAAAACGTCTCTCTTAAGTGCCCTTTTGAGTGGCAAAAATGAGAGGACGTGCCCTATTAGCGCCCCTCCAATGGTCTAAACTTGACCATGTGCCCCCACAGTTGAAAAATGTCGCACTAAAGTGCCCTTTTGAGTGGCAACATTAGAGGACGTGCCCTATTGGCTGCCCTTCCAATGGTCTAAACTTGACCATGTGCACAGATGGAGTCCCATGTTGTGCAGTAGGTACCCTTTTTTTCTTTTCGCCCCCCCTGCCCTTCAAACAGCCTGAGTCCGCCACTGTCACAGTGGGTACCCCATAACGTACATTAATAAGCATTTGGAGATACAGAATGACCAACAGATGGAACGTGTTGGAATGTTCTCTACACTGTTTTGTCTGGGAGAGCATATAATAGTTTTGACAAGAACTTCGGCCAGGTCTCGCTGGCAGCCATACAGGTTGATAAGATTGATGATTTGTGCCTCCGCCAGCCTCCCCTGGTGTGAATGCTTTCTCAGCTCACCTGTACTATAGCTCACCTGTACTAGTTCTCAAAGTGCCATCATGACAGTACCCCTAATCGTGACGTTAGAATCATAAGGTTCTATCTCAATTTTTGAGTTTTTTACATAATCTGAACCATTAGGTGTTTATTAATGTCTGTGTGGTGTTATTTTTAAAATGTAGAAATTCTTTAGTTAGAAATTAATAAAATACAAAGGTTCCATCTCACAAAACATAATGGAATGTAAAAACTTTGACGCTCAATATCTCTGAACTCCCCTAGACGGAGATAGAACCTTATCATTCTAAGCTCACGTAATGAGGGATGTTGTTTGAAAAGGCAGAGGCACAGTGTTCAATAAACACCTTAGACTGGAGACACACAGCAATAGTTTCTCATTCTTTTATCAGGGTGAAGATAATTCTGCAAAACCTTTCATCATTGATCATTGATGCCTTGAACATTGGCTGATCTTGTCTTGTTTTTGTTTTTTTGACAGTTTAACAGTCTTCCAACAGAACACCACTATCTGGAGATACACTACTAAACAATATACAGGAATAAAAAAAAAAAGAGTCTTACAGTAAATGAAAGTATTATACATGTTCAAAAATAAATACATTACATAAAATGAGAGTCAGATACACCAGGTTGTACAGGTACATGGTATGAATAAAATAATAAAAAATAATCAACCCTTTGGAATAGGCATTCATTTGTAGATCATACACTGTATCAAATCAATACAAACTAAATACAATATTCTGAAATGAGACAATACGCTGTTATCCCTTTTTCAATGACATTATGAGGATAGGTACGTCAACTTTAGACAAGAGAAACATTTGAGCATTTTTACTCTTTACATATAATTGAGTTCCACCACTCTTGTCGTCCCCCCCCGTCCCCGTCCCCCCCCCAAACCCGTATCTTACAAAGACAGAATGTTTAAATGATCTGTGCTAAGCTAATACAGTTTATAGCTAGTTTGTTGTTGTTGGAATGATATCGTTTTTGCCTTTGGCACACATTCATCAGATTGATGATAACCGTAACCATAGCAACACCACCCAGACAGACCTTTCTATTATGATGACATCATACCGTTCTAATAAGAGAGGGATGAAAGCAAAGTTATTAATGAAGGAAATGATGTCACTTCCTGCTCCCAGAATCATTTCCCTGCTGTGTGTCACCTGTGCGTCACCTGTTATGCATGTGTGTATTACTCTACGTTACGACGTGTGAAACATGTCATAATAATATCTCAGATAGATTCAAATCATTATCCACACACACACAGGAGGTGATAACTAAATGTACAAAACACAACATAGCTATAATTTACAATGACAATAGAGATACTAGTAATAACGGAAAGCCTGGAAAATAAAGCATTGAAGTCTACCAAATATATGTGTTGTTATTTCCAACTAAAACTCAGGTCAAAGGTCAAAAACACACCCTGCCTCCGTAATCGAATGTGAACAACCTCACTGAGGCTGTCATCAATAAGGGTTAAGTTAAAAAAACATATCTTTTGATCTTATTCCATTGACCAAAAGACAATCATGGGGAACCCATAACGATTTTCTAGCAGGTGTTTTTAAGCATGTCACTTTCTGTTTGATTTAGGGAAAATTCACCATATAAAAAACACACATATATAATGGTTGTAGCTTGGGTAAATGATCCATTTAATGACAGTTTAAGAAATGACAGTTCATACTCTCTCATTGGCTGGATTGTGGGATTGGAGGGGGCAGAGGAAGAGAAAAGCAGCATCCTGATTGGCTGCTCTCACAGTACACTGAAGAGATGAATAATTACTACCAAGACTGACTGACTGGCTGACCGACTGACTGACTGACTGACTGACTGACTGACTGACTGACTGTGCAAAGAGGTATATGGAATGTTCTGAATGAACAGTGTGTGTGTGTGTGTGTGTGTGTGTGTGTTACGTTACGAGCGAGGGTTATCTGAGAGTCATCAGTGGATTTATGGTATGTTTTTCTATGGGTGTTTTGTTGACGGAGACAGAAGAAGGAGATTATGGCTGTTGGAGGTGACTGTGGGGAGAGAGGCATGGGGGGGAGGGGCTGGGGGAGGGGCCGGGGGAGGGAGGGAGAGGGGGGGGGGGGGGTGGGCCGGGGGGGGGAGACAAGGCTGGCCATTCACGGGGTATGACACCTGCTTCCTTCCCCCCTTCAGAGGCATTTCTTACACTCTCCAGCTGGACTCTCTTCTACTTTCCCTGTGTGTGTGTGTGTGTGTGTGTGTGTGTGTGTGTGTGTGTGTGTGTGTGTGTGCGTGTGTGTGTGTGTGTGTGTGTGTGTGTGCGCTCGCACGCGGCCAATTCACTGAAAGCCAACACTGAAGCGCGCAAACACAGCCCAGCCAAGTCCCCAGCTTAGCCAGTTGTGAAGTTAAGCCCTCTTCGGGGAGAAGGAGTCAGACTATATTAGCCCTGGAGGAAGAAGAGGCTTTGCCATAATTCACAGTGTGCCTTGTATATACTGTGTCCATTGACGATTGGCGACATAGTGTTGAAAGCTAGCTTGGGTCTAGCATTTCCTCTCTATGACTGGAGAGTCGATCGGAGAGTTTCATTGGGGCTTTCTTGTGCTAGCGAGCGGCAGGTCCAACAGAAGCAAAGACACAAAGACCCACACAGCTTTCCCTGTCAGCGAGCTAGCTACTGTAAAAAAAAAAAGAATGTGGTACAGATCGGGGGAGGCTAGCGGAGGAGGAGGAATCAACCAGAATGTTCCGTCCCATGCATTACAATGAGCCCGGGTCCTCCGTTTTCTACCACCACCACCACCAGCCTCCCTCCCTCCCCTGGCCCAGATAGTGTGTGTGTGTTTTACGAGAGGCCAGAGGCTGTTTATGATAATGAGCGTAGCGTTAAAAGCAGCAGTAAAAGCACGGTCATGTTGAGGTAATGCATTCCACTGCATTCTGGAATCGACTGTAAAGGCCTAGAAGAAGAAGAAGAAGAAGAAGAAGAAGCTACGAAGGGAACATTAAGGTGATTCCCGCGTGTCTAACCCTTAGCTCAGTGAGCTAACACGGTCTAGCGGTGAGCAGAAGACCCCCGGGTTTGAACCCTGTAGTCACACACGTCTGACTCAACGTATGTGGCTATAGAACAAGGGAGGCTGGCGGAGGTAGACATCGGAGGACGGCCTTGTTGTACCACACAGGACAGGGAAGGACAGGGTTCCCACACCTTCTGAAACATCCAATTCAAGCACCTTTCAAGTACCTTTCAAGGACCCAATTCAAAGACTCAATTCCCTCAAATTCAAGGACCCAACACGGCATAGTTTGAGACAGAAGTAGTTGACGAGCTATTTTTGAATATATATATATTTCTTTTTAGAGAGAGAGAGAGAGAGGGGAATTCAAGCACTTTCAATGACCCATGTCTATTTTCAAAAGACCTTGATTTCTTTTTCATCTTTTTCTCAAATTCACAAACTTTCAAGGATTTCAAGGACCCGTGGGAACCCTGCCACGCACACCTTCATTAACACCAGAACACCACATCACCAACTGTCACATCTTATTTCAAATTTGAAAGTGACAGTTAACACTAGAACAGAGAGAGAGAGAGAGGGGAATTCAAGCACTTTCAATGACCCATGGCTATTTTCAAAAACGTTTAAGACCTTGATTCCTTGATCTTTTTCTCAAATTCACAAACGTTCAAGGATCTCAAGGACCCGTGGGAACCCTGGAAGGAAACCACAGGACGGTGTGTTTGATCCTACAGGTGCACCTGAGTCTGTCTGAGTTCTGTGCTTTGTTTACGACGAGCCCCCGAGTCCTCCGCTTCCTCCCTACCAACCAGCTGCTCCTCTGCCACAGAGGCTCGAGCGTCGTTGCCTATCTCTGTATCCGTGATTCCCAGACGGAAAACCCCAGAGGGGCGATCATCCGTTCTCCGTTCAGCGTTCAGAACAGATCTGAAAGACACACCGCCACGTCTGCTGTCTGCCTGCCGTCCGGGGGGGACGAGGACGTGTCGCGTCGCGTGGAGACGAGGGATCAGGAGGAAAGAAAGAAAGAAGAAGAAAGAAAACAACAAAACAACAAAACAAGAGCTACCTCCCCGCCACCGCCGCCACCGCAGAGGAGGAACCGAGACGTTTCTTTCCCACGCGGGAATCAGGAAACCGCTCGACTTTTACGACGGTTCTCGAACACTGTATTCATCTTTTACGGTCGCTAACCCCCCCCCCCCCCCCTCCTCCTCCCTCGCTTCCTGTCTTCTCCTCCTCCTCCTCCTCGGCTAACCGAACTGTATGTTCCCCCGACCGACCGTGGCTGGTTTACACCTGGGGGATGAAAGGGAAGCGTGCGGAAGAAGAGGGGTCTCTCTGGAGGCTCTCAAACTCCCTGCCTGCCTTTCTACAACCGTGTTAATGTCGCTCAGGTGAGGACAACCGAGGGGAAACAAAATGGAGCAGCAGGAGGCCTACCGGTGGAGGTGGAGGTAGAAATCCTGTTCCTCGTTCCACGAATCCCGTGGATTTACAACGACGAGCCCCGTCGTCTGATTTCTACCTCCACCTCTACCTCTACCGGCCTCCCCCCCCCACCCCCTGGTTCGCAACGACGGACAGGCCAGTCCAGCCCCTTTCCCCATTCCGGGTCCTTCCTTCAGGGCAGAAGAAAAAGGCGAGGCTCGTAAAGGAACAACAATGGGGAGGGGTTCTTAAGGATGACCTCACTGGGTGCTCCCCCCCATTCCATCTGAATAGGATTAGAGGCTTTTGACTGGGGGCCTAGTACGTTCCACAAGCCTCCTACGGGACTATCCTCCCTCCTCCCTCCTCTCCTCCCTCCTCCCTCCTCTCCTCCTCTCCTCCCTCTAAGTCTCTGTCTCCAGGAGATACCGGTCTGTCGATCCAAGAGATATATGGAGCTTTTCACACGCCGGGGGCCGATGTTTTGGGGATTTTTATTTCTCCTCATTCTCATTCTCCGCATTTCGTTGATTCTACGTCATTTGTTTCTTCCTCCTCGTCTCCTTCACGAGCTCTCTGCAGACAGGCACCGTCGTCACATTTCTCACACACACACACACACCTTTTCAGACACACACTCTTCCACACTTCTCACACACACACACACACAAACACAACCTTTTATGTACATCCCTACCGACCACTCCGTACACAATATATGAAAAGCAACTGGTTACGAATGAAGGAGTGTGTATGTACGTGTGTGTGTGTGTCTGTGTGTGTTTGTGTGTGTGTGTGTGTGAGTTTTGTTTGAATTCTTTCAAGCTATCAAGGCCTTTCCTGAGCAGAAAAGAAACGTCAACACAGGGTTGAATTTCATTGTAAAGTGATGTTTGTATTGTGCAGTGGATAAAAAAAAAAGATCAACGGTTTTATATTAAATCCTGAGGTGTGTATGAATTAGTATCCAGAACCAGTTCAATCTCACTGTAGAAAACAACAACAATGCAACTTAAATACAACAACAACAACAACAACAACAACAACAGCCAGATGCTTAGAAAGGAACCAACCGACACACATCTATATAACCATGGAAATATAGACGTTGAATAAAGGCAATGTTTTGTCTTGTTTTGTCTTTGTCGAGTTTCTAAAAGAGATTGCACTATGATAGGCTGGTAGGTACATCACTAAACGTACAGTAACAGCAAGCAGAGAATTGGCAAAGGTCAAAGGTTAAAACAGAACAGAGAGAATCCTTAATTCAGGACGGGTCCGCCGATCAGTGCTTGAAGCAGGATGAAGAATGCGGCGGAAAACACATTTTAAGGAGACGGTACTGATCCAGATTCGACAGTACCGACCGGTGTTCTTTTTTTCTTCTTTTTTTTGTGAGTATTCAAGGTGCCGGTATTGTCAAACTGTAGAAAATGTGAGGTGCTGGTACTGGTACACGGTATTGGGTCGAGAGTACTGGCCCAACTCAAACACTGGGTCCAGTCAAAGCACTGATAGTCAGTGACCCACTGACCCACTGACCCCTGAGCCAATCAGAGTGTTCGTGGTCTTGTTGTCCTTGTAGTCCTTGGATCACAGTAGAGTAGGGGGGCGGGGCATCAAGTCCCTGGCAGTGTTGCCAGATTAGGGGCGTATTCCCGCCCAATTGGGCTACTTATGATCACACTGGGCGGACTTTCAGACTGTGGTTAGGCTGGAAAATAATCCCATCTGGCAACACTGCTCCCTGGACTGGAGAGTCCATTCCATCGGCCACTACCGACATGGAAAAAAACGGGTCAGTCAACGAAACTGCGGGTGTGTCTTATGGGTGTGTCCGGACGTAAAGGGGGGGGGGGCGGTGTGGATGCTTAAAGGGGCGATCTGAGATTGGTACATCCATTTTTCTTTTTTTCTTTTTTTTATGATGATATATTATTAGCCCCTGATTCCGAAAGAATATGTTCAAGAAGTTCAACAGTCCTCCTTACCCCCGTCAGAACCTCAAATCTATACGCTTGTTTCACTCCCCAATGTTTAGGTAGGAGAATACAGCTTCATAACACTTGTTGAAAACGACTGTTACGATCTCGCGGATGGTCAGTCGGTCCTTGCATCCGTTCGTTGCATCCGTCTATGAATCCGAGAGGAGGGGTGGTTCCATTTCTCCAGAACCCTCCTTCCTTCCTCCGTCAGCTGTTTACCGAAAGAAGAAATGGCTGGGGGGGGAGGGTGGGTGGGGGGGGGGGGGGGTTGGTTTATAACCGCTTGGTTATTTGTTAGAATCCCAGATGTGTGTCCCCCTTTTAAATGTTTCTTAAAGCGAGTTCGCTGGACTGAAGGCCGGGCTGGGGGGGGCGGGGGCTAAGGGAAGGGCTGAGGGAGGGGCTAGTGGGGGCGGGGCTTGAGGCGTCGGAGCGGCTGTAGTCGCTGAGGGAGCCCGGTCGTGTGACCCCCGCCGAACCTGAACCCACGCCCACGGCGTACGGCCTCTTCAGCATGGCGGGGGTGAAGTCGGCGTGCCGGCGCGCGTGCTTCATCAGGTGGTCGCTGCGCATGAAGCGCTTGTCGCACAGCGGGCAGCCGAACTTCTTCTCACCGGTGTGCGTGCGGAAGTGGCGAGCCAGCTCGTCGGAACGGGCGAACTTCTTGTCGCAGTCGGGCCAGGTGCAGGGGAAGGGACGCTCGCCTGCAAAGACAAGAGACACAGAGAGGGAGGGGGTCAGGGGTTAATGTCTCTGACAGGGAGGGAGGGAGGGAGAGGGAGGGGTCAATGTCTCTGACACAGAGAGGGAGGGAGGGAGGGGGAGGGGTCAATGTCTCTGACAGAGAGGGGGAGGGGGAGAGGGAGGGGTCAATGTCTCTGACAGAGGGAGGGAGGGAGGGAGGGGGAGGGGTCAATGTCTCTGACAGAGGGAGGGAGGGAGGGAGGGGGAGGGGTCAATGTCTCTGACACGGGGAGGGAGGGAGAGAGGGGGAGGGGTCAATGTCTCTGACAGACAGGGAGGGAGGGAGAGGGAGGGGTCAATGTCTCTGACAGAGGGAGGGAGGGAGGGGGAGGGGTCAATGTCTCTGACAGAGGGAGGGAGGGAGGGAGGGAGGGGGAGGGGTCAATGTCTCTGACAGAGGGAGGGAGGGAGGGGGAGGGGTCAATGTCTCTGACAGAGGGGAGGGAGGGGTCAATGTCTCTGACAGACAGGGAGGGAGGGGGAAAGGGAGGGGTCAATGTTTCTGACTCAGGGGGGGGCAGTCACACGCACACACACACACACACACTCACGCACTCACACACTCATACTGTGACGCACTCATGCTCACACACTCACACACACACTCATGCTCACACACTCACACTCACTCACACACTCATACACACACACACACACACACACACACACACACACATTCTACCACAGACAGACTAGGCGGCAAGTGACAAAACAACGTCTGTTTTCAACCAATGGAGCCAAAGTCCAAATGCAGCGATACTTGCAATCTGTGTTGGTGGAAACAGGTGAAAATACCTGTTACTCTCTGTACAGGTGAAAATACCTGTTACTCTCTGTTCTCTGCTCTGCTCACGTGGATGGACGGATCAGCGGTAAATAGAGGTGTGTTCAAGATAATAAGCAGGTCAAGTTCCCTCGTCTGTGTGCTGAAGAAGTCCGGGCCTTAACATAACACTCATATTTTAGACGTTTAAACGTCACCGCTAGCGCCACCGTGACAGGGTCCGTGTTTGTGCTAAGACTGGTTCTCACACTGTTAAAATACAGCCTGAAGCCTGAAGCCTGGAGCGTGGTCGAAAACAAACACGACGCTGTTGACGGCTTGTTGATTATAGTGTTCACTGCATCTCTACTGTATGTGTGGACCACTTTGATGTGAACACCACACACATACCAACTCTCGGCTGAGGTAAAGCTAGTCAAATACACTAGTACTTATTGTTTATTAGTCAAATACACTAGTCAGGGTTCCCACACCTTCTGAAACATCAAACTCAAGCACCTTTCAAGGACTTTCAAGACTCAATTCCCTCAAATTCAAGGACCCAACACGGCATAGTTTGAGACAGATCTAGATGAGAATGTATATTGTAGCAAACGGGAATCTTCTAGTGTAACTCGCCCCATGCGGGAGTCGAACCCCGATCTCCCGCATAACCGACGGCCCGCGCTAACCATTAGACCAAGAGAGTTAACTCCCTTGGAGGAGCTGTTAACGGGGCCTCATACAGGATCGTTATCCGCTCACAGACAACAATTAAAAAGAGAGGCTTGAATGTGGGAACACTAGATGGTCTCTTGCCTTCTCTACCACAGCACAGCAAAACAACATATTGTGAAATATGAGTAAAGTTAAGCAATACAGACTTATTTACTAGTTGACGAGCTAAGTAAACATTCTTGAATATATCTTTTTTTTAGAGTGTGAGAGAGAGAGAGAGAGAGAGAGAGAGAGAGGGGAATTCAAGCACTTTCAATGACCCATGTCTATTTTCAAAAACTTTTAAGGCCTTGATTTTTTTTCCTCAAATTCACAAACTTTCAAGGATTTCAAGGACTCGTGGGAACCCTGACTAGTATGTATTATTTATTACACTAGTATTTGACACTAGTAACGGCAACGATACCAAACATACAGTCAAAGCGTAGAGTCAAAACAAACTGTCAAACTGAGCTGACCCTAGGATGACCTTTCGTACTGTATCTACACAAACACACACCCACATACATACATGCACACGCACACAGGCACACCATAACGGATACATTATAGACCAGATCCAAAACATCTGCAATTACTCGAATTACTACAATTTCATGGCGAGCACTGGTTAGAATGTCGTGGGTCTTTTGATGTCGTCCCGGAGACATATTAAAAACATTTGTCTCGTCGAACGAAACTTTCGACCGTGACCATATAAAACAGAAATAAACCGCCACCCATAAATATCATATCAACGTCTTTTTAAAGCAACAAACGCATGTCAACAAAACCAGATCCAAATCATACGTGGGCAATTTAGCTAAATCTACTGCCTGACCGACATGGCTCACAACAAGGCTTAGGGTTAGCGAACTAGCAATTAGCCAAACCACTCAATAACAACAATGGAGTATCCCAACGTTCTTGCTGAGCTTTGCCTTCTCCTCACAGCACAGAGGACACACACACACACACACGTAGGCCCCCACATGATAGGGATCTCTGAAACAGCACTCCCTGTTCTCAGCCCTGCACGCAACTATCAATGACACGCTACGAGACCAACTACACCCTCCCCCCTCCTCTCCATCCTACTCCCCCCCCTCTCCCCTCTCCCCCCCCTCTCACCTCCCCTCCCCCCCCTCCCCTCCCCTCTCCCCCCTCTTCACCGGCTATAAAACAGTGTTCACACATGACCCGTGTGTGCCAGATGGCAGACAACAAAGCGTGAGGCAGTTTTCCACTCCTTCCACGTAGTCGTGTGTACAATCTGCACCTCCCATCAGGTGACACAGGCTTCACATAGCAGAAAGAAAAACACAGAGCCAGACACATTGTCCAGGAGTGCCACACTAGGAAAACAACCCAGGGAACAAAGAGCTCCATTCTAAAGGTTCCTACCCCCAGTTAGGGTCTGTGTCCCCGTGGGGGGACAGCGGAGAACGTAACACGTTGCCACAGACACACGGTCAGTTACACACAGACACACGGTCAGTTACACACAGACACACGGTTAGTTACACACAGACACAGTCAGTTACACACAGACACACGGTCAGTTACACACAGACACACGGTCAGTTACACACAGACACACGGTCAGTTACACACAGACACACGGTCAGTTACACACAGACACACGGTCAGTTACACACAGACACACAGTCAGCCAACCAGCCAGCCAGCCAACCAGCCAACCAACCAACCAGTCACCCAGTCAGCCAACCAGCCAGCCAGCCAACCAGCCAACCAACCAACCAGCCAACCAACCAGCCAGCCAGCCAACCAGCCAGCCAACCAACCAGCCAGCCAGCCAACCAGCCAGCAACCAGCCAACCAACCAGCAGCCAGCCAACTAGCCAGCCAACCAGCCAACCAGCCAACCAACCAGCCAGCCAGCCAACTAACCAGCCAACCAACCAACCAACCAACCAACCAACCAACCAGCCAACCAGTAAGCTGGGCTGGGGCTAGGTTTAGGGTTTAGGCCAGGGGAGGCCTGGGGTGTGTGTGTGTGTGTGGGGGGGGGGGGGGGTTAGAAATCGGAGGTAGAAATCGTTTACAACCATTGTAACACAGAGACACACATGGGTCGCGCACAAACGGCGATTCCCCACAAACAAACGACGTGAGTCAGCAAGTCAACGTCGAGTCTGTACGACAGCTCTGTGTTTGTTATAACAAAAGAAAGAAGCAAACCGCGAAAAACCCAACAAAACTGTTAGTTTCCGACGTCCGTTTGAGAAGAAGTGGGCTAACCAGGAGGTGAATGACCCCCAGATCTCTGACTTGACTCGTCATCCTGCCAACACAAAAGAGCCGTAAGTCTGACTCATCATGGCTGTGGTGAGTCAGAAGCACGAGTCTGGTTATAGAGCTGCAGGTAAGCTAGCGCCACGACGACAACAACAACAGCAGCAGACAGACAGACAGACAGACATACAGACAGACAGGGTAACAGACAGACAGACAGACAGACAGACAGACGGGCAGACAGACAGACAGACAGACAGGGTAACAGACAGACAGACAGACAGACAGAGAGACAGACAGACAGACAGACAGACAGACAGACAGACAGACAGACATACAGACAGACAGGGTAACAGACAGACAGACAGACAACAGACAGACAGACAGACATGGTAACAGACAGACAGACAGACAGGGTAACAACAGACAGACAGGTAACAGACAGACAGACAGACAGATACACAGACAGACACATACACCCCACCCCCCCCCCCCCCCCAGACAGACAGGGTAACAGATCCTGTACAGCAGTACTGTTAACAGATCATCTCACCACTTCAATATTCATCACGCCTGTCCAAGGTGACTCACTAGATCAGGGGTGTGTGTGTTTGTGTGTGTATGTGCATGCGTTAGTGTGTGTGTATGTGTGTGTGTGTGTGTGTGTGTGTGGCGGGGGGCAGGGGGGGTGTGTATGTGCTTGCGTTAGTGGGTGTGTACATGCATGTGTGTGTGTGTGTGTGCGTTAGTTTGTGTGTGAGTGTATGCGTGTGTGTGACTGTGGGGGGGCGTGTATGCATGTGTGTGTGTGTGGGGGGGGTGTGTACTATGCACTTGAGTCATGTGGAGAGTGAAACGTGTCATAACTGGGTCCGTGTGTGGAGCCACGAGGCCTCAGAGAACACAGAGAACACAGAGAACACAGAGAACACAACACGCTCAGGTTCTGTTTCCAGACCATCTCCTCTCCCGGCTCCATCAGCCTCGTCAACACAAAGTAGCTCAGACCCCAAGACCTCACAAGTCACAACACACTGCCAGAGAGAGAGAGAGAGATAACACCCAGAAATATGCTGCCCTCTGGACTATTCCACCAGCAGAATACATGGAACCCACCCTCCCTCCCTCCCTCCCTCCCCCCCTCTCTCCCTCCCCCCCTCCCTCCCTCCCTCCCTCCCTCCCCCCCTCCCTCCCTCCCTCCCTCCATCCATCCCTCCCTCCCCCCCTCCCTCCCTCCCTCCCTCCTCCCCTCCCTCCCTCCCTCCCTCCCTCCCTCCATCCCTCCCTCCCTCCCTCCTCCCTCCCTCCCTCCCTCCCTCCCTCCCCCCCTCCCTCCCTCCCTCCCTCCCTCCCTCCCTCCCTTAAACTTAAAACACACTGGCTAGCTCCACACAACAACTCAACAATCAACAAGCCCTAACAACGGGAATTGCCTCAATCAAAACAGGCTTATGAGTTTATGGTCTTCCTGTCATAATTACAGAGTACCACTAGACCTTACATGAGGACAGTCACAGGACGACCAGCCAGGGGAGAGGCTGCAGGTCTGGAACGAGACACTGGATTGGCTGGTCGTTTTGTAACGAGACACTGGATTGGCTGGTCGTTTTGTAACTAGACACTGGATTGGCTGGTCGTTTTGTAACTAGACACTGGATTGGCTGGTGGTTTTGTAACAATACACTCGGTTGGCTGGTCGTTTTGTAACGAGACACTGGATTGGCAGGTCTGGAACGAGACACTGGATTGGCTGGTTGTTTTGTAACTAGACACTGGATTGGCTGGTCGTTTTGTAACTAGACACTGGATTGGCTG
>NC_137690.1:74914331-74921831 GCF_963989245.1 Nansenia antarctica
TATTCAGAACACACCTTTAGGGCGTAGCATACAAGTATTAGGCAATTAACTTGTCAGTATCTGTTTCACTCGAGATATCTGACATCTTAAACACATAAAGTATAGAGCTATTAAAGTGTGTCCCTGTCATAGCAACGGCAGTTGTTTTCATCCGTGTGCGTCGTCATGCCAACGGATTCAGCAGTGGTGGGTGTGGCTGAATAACAAAGGTTAACTACAAGCAGCACAAACAAGGGGGGGTGGGGGGGAGGGGGGGGGGGGGGAAGGACACCGGCCAATGAACCGCGAGAACAATCCGCCTACTACCGTGTGTACATCGGGCGTGTCAGCTCGAATGTCGTCATTAAATCATTGTTTGGCTTAATCGGTTGACAAAACGAACTGCTCATAAGTCAAGACTTCCACACTAGTGTAATTAGGCTAAGCCTTGAGAACCAGTGGTTCCTCTCGAGCCTAACGGCCCTCAGGGGGCAGGAGCCTATGTCCTGTTTCCGTAGCGTGAGGCGCAGCTTGATGTACAAGACAAGTACACCCACCTGGACGTGACGCTGGTATGTCGCAGGGTCTTTGTCCCCCCCCCAATCCAACCCTTAATGCTGAGTGCCAAGCAGGGAGGCATCGGGTAGCATTTTTATAGTCTTTGGTGGTTTGACTCGGCCGGGGATCGAACTCACGAGCTCCCGATCTCAGGGCGGACACTCTAACCGCAAGGCCACTGAGCTGGTCACATGGGTGTGACGTACCGCAATTTATCACCCCCCCCCCCCGACAGGCAAGGTCGCACTTCAGACCCCCCCCTTAACCCCTAACCCATAAATCACATAACCAATCAATAATGATCCTTAAACATTTCTCCATTAAAAAACAAACAAATGCCCTGATCTCAGCAACACACAACCTGATAGTGTGTATCGGTAGGCAGCCGCATCTCCTTGGCCTACATGTCGCAATTTAAGCGTCGTAAACTGCAGTCGTAAGTTCAGTTAAATGTAATAAAATGTTCCCACTTGAGAGACCGGTCTTGATGTAGTCTGTCTGTCTGGTTGTCTGTAGGCCTGGCACGCTGTCTTTGTTACTCTCTGTAGATATACGGGTTTGTTTACCGGCACAGTAGCAGCAGCATGGCTCTATACACACTAACCTCATGTTGACCCAGTTCCTCTTCCGTAGCTCCCCCTGCCAGCCAGCCAGTCAGTCAGCCAGCCAGCCAGCCAGCCAGTCAGTCAGCCAGCCAGCCAGCCAGTCAGTCAGCCAGTCAGCCAGTCAGTCAGCCAGCCAGCCAGCCACCCAGCCAGCCAGTAAGTCAGTCAGCCAGCCAGCCACCCAGCCAGTAAGTCAGCCAGCCAGCCAGTCAGCCAGTCAGCCAGTCAGCCAGTCAGCCAGTCAGTCAGCCAGCCAGTCAGCCAGTCAGTCAGCAGTGGGGAGGTGGGTGGGAGAGCGGATGGGGGGCAGGGTGAGTTATAGAGCTCCAGGGGTAGGGAGACATGCGTGTAGGCTGGGTGTGTGGCTTGAGGGGAGGGAGGGAGCGGTGTGTGGTTGGAGGGAGGGAGGTGTGTGTGGTTTCGATGGAGGGAGGGAGGAACTGAGGGGTGTGTTGGGAGTTAGCGTGGGCATGGCTGGGATGGAAGGAGGGAGGGAGGGAGGGATGCGTGGAGGGAGTGGAGGGGTGTGTGGACAGAGGGAGGGAGGGGTGTGTGGAGTAAGGGGTGTGTGTTGGGGGAGGGAGGGATGGGTGGGTGGAGGGAGGGAGGGAGTGTGTTGGGGGAGGGAGGGGGAGGGAGGGAGGAAGGGGTGTGTGGAGGGAGGGGTGTGTTGGTGGAGGGAGGGGTGTATGGAGGGAGGGAGTGTGTTGGGGGAGGGAGGGAGGGAGGAGTGTATGGAGGGAGGGAGGAGTGTGTTGGGGGAGGGAGGGAGGGGTGTATGGAGGGAGGGAGGAGTGTGTTGGGGGAGGGAGGAGTGTGTTGGGGGTTGAGGGTGGTGTGTTGGGGGAGGGAGGGAGGGAGTGTGTTGGGGGAGGGAGGGAGGGAGGGAGGAGTGTGTTGGGGGAGGGAGGGAGGGAGGGGTGTATGGAGGGAGGGAGGAGTGTGTTGGGGGAGGGAGGAGTGTGTTGGGGGTTGAGGGTGGTGTGTTGGGGGAGGGAGGGAGGGAGTGTGTTGGGGGAGGGAGGGAGGAGTGTGTTGGGGGAGGGAGGGAGGGAGGGGTGTATGGAGGGAGGGAGGAGTGTGTTGGGGGAGGGAGGAGTGTGTTGGGGGTTGAGGGTGGTGTGTTGGGGGAGGGAGGGAGGGAGTGTGTTGGGGGTTGGGGGTGGTGTGGGCCCGGCCGGGGGAGGGACAGGAGAGGCGGTCTCTGTCAGGGGGGTGTGACGGCAGGGTTCTAGAACGCCAGCGAACGTGACACGCTGGGATGACTCATCTGACCCGCTTCTCCTCTGTTGCCGTGGGAGAGAGGGAGGGAGGGAGGGAGAGAGGGAGGGATGGAGGGTTTGGTGCATCCTGTCATTTGCATGGAGCCTCATGTCTGGGCCTGAGGTCTGAACTGCTCAGCCTGAATAGCCTGTAGGAGGTGGAGGTAGAGATGAATGGACTGTTCTAGAACACGAGGTAGAGATGAATGGACTGTTCTAGAACAGGAGAGAGAGATGAATAGACTGTTCTAGAACAGGAGGGAGAGATGAATAGACTGTTCTAGAACAGGAGAGAGAGATGAATAGACTGTTCTAGAACAGGAGAGAGAGATGAATGGACTGTTCTAGAACAGGAGGGAGAGAGATGAATGGACTGTTCTAGAACAGGAGAGAGAGATGAATAGACTGTTCTAGAACAGGAGAGAGAGAGATGAATGGACTGTTCTAGAACAGGAGGTAGAGATGAATGAACTGTTCTAGAACAGGAGGGAGAGAGATGAATAGACTGTTCTAGAACAGGAGGGAGAGAGATGAATGGACTGTTCTAGAACAGGAGGGAGAGATGAACAGACTGTTCTAGAACAGGAGGGAGAGATGAATGGACTGTTCTAGAACAGGAAGGAGAGATGAATAGACTGTTCTAGAACAGGAGAGAGAGATGAATGGACTGTTCTAGAACAGGAAGGAGAGATGAATGGACTGTTCTAGAACAGGAGGTAGAGATGAATAGACTGTTCTAGAACAGGAGAGAGAGATGAATAGACTGTTCTAGAACAGGAGAGAGAGAGATGAATGGACTGTTCTAGAACAGGAGAGAGAGATGAACAGGCTGTTCTAGAACAGGAGAGAGAGATGAATAGACTGTTCTAGAACAGGAGGGAGAGAGATGAATGGACTGTTCTAGAACAGGAGGGAGAGATGAATGGACTGTTCTAGAACAGGAGGGAGAGATGAATAGACTGTTCTAGAACAGGAGGGAGAGAGATGAATGGACTGTTCTAGAACAGGAGAGGGAGAGATGAATGGACTGTTCTAGAACAGGAGGTAGAGATGAATAGACTGTTCTAGAACAGGAGAGAGAGATGAATAGACTGTTCTAGAACAGGAGGGAGAGATGAATGGACTGTTCTAGAACAGGAGAGAGAGAGATGAATAGACTGTTCTAGAACAGGAGGTAGAGATGAATGGACTGTTCTAGAACAGGAGAGGGAGAGATGAATAGACTGTTCTAGAACAGGAAGGAGAGAGAGATGAATGGACTGTTCTAGAACAGGAGGGAGAGATGAATGGACTGTTCTAGAACAGGAGAGAGAGAGATGAATGGACTGTTCTAGAACAGGAGGTAGAGATGAATGGACTGTTCTAGAACAGGAGAGAGAGATGAATGGACTGTTCTAGAACAGGAGGGAGAGATGAATAGACTGTTCTAGAACAGGAGAGAGAGAGATGAATGGACTGTTCTAGAACAGGAGGGAGAGATGAATGGACTGTTCTAGAACAGGAGAGAGAGATGAATGGACTGTTCTAGAACAGGAGAGAGATGAATGGACTGTTCTAGAACAGGAGGGAGAGAGATGAATAGACTGTTCTAGAACAGGAGGTAGAGATGAATAGACTGTTCTAGAACAGGAGGTAGAGATGAATGGACTGTTCTAGAACAGGAGAGAGAGAGATGAATAGACTGTTCTAGAACAGGAGGTAGAGATGAATAGACTGTTCTAGAACAGGAGAGGGAGAGATGAATGGACTGTTCTAGAACAGGAGAGAGAGAGATGAATAGACTGTTCTAGAACAGGAGAGAGAGAGATGAATAGACTGTTCTAGAACAGGAGAGAGAGAGATGAATAGACTGTTCTAGAACAGGAGAGAGAGAGATGAATAGACTGTTCTAGAACAGGAGAGAGAGAGATGAATAGACTGTTCTAGAACAGGAGAGAGAGATGAATGGACTGTTCTAGAACAGGAGAGAGAGATGAATGGACTGTTCTAGAACAGGAGAGAGAGATGAATAGACTGTTCTAGAACAGGAGGGAGAGAGATGAATAGACTGTTCTAGAACAGGAGAGAGAGAGATGAATAGACTGTTCTAGAACAGGAGAGAGAGATGAATGGACTGTTCTAGAACAGGAGAGAGAGATGAATGGACTGTTCTAGAACAGGAGAGAGAGAGATGAATAGACTGTTCTAGAACAGGAGAGAGAGATGAATGGACTGTTCTAGAACAGGAGGGAGAGATGAATGGACTGTTCTAGAACAGGAGGGAGAGAGATGAATGGACTGTTCTAGAACAGGAGGGTGAGATGAATAGACTGTTCTAGAACAGGAGGGAGAGAGATGAATAGACTGTTCTAGAACAGGAGAGAGAGAGATGAATAGACTGTTCTAGAACAGGAGAGGGAGATGAATGGACTGTTCTAGAACAGGAGAGAGAGATGAATAGACTGTTCTAGAACAGGAGAGAGAGAGATGAATAGACTGTTCTAGAACAGGAGGGAGAGATGAATGGACTGTTCTAGAACAGGAGAGAGAGAGATGAATAGACTGTTCTAGAACAGGAAGGAGAGAGATGAATGGACTGTTCTAGAACAGGAGGGAGAGAGATGAATAGACTGTTCTAGAACAGGAGAGAGAGAGATGAATAGACTGTTCTAGAACAGGAGGGAGAGATGAATAGACTGTTCTAGAACAGGAGAGAGAGATGAATAGACTGTTCTAGAACAGGAGGGAGAGATGAACGGACTGTTCTAGAACAGGAGGGAGAGATGAATGGACTGTTCTAGAACAGGAGGGAGAGATGAATGGACTGTTCTAGAACAGGAGAGAGAGATGAATGGACTGTTCTAGAACAGGAGAGAGAGATGAATAGACTGTTCTAGAACAGGAGGGAGAGATGAATGGACTGTTCTAGAACAGGAGAGAGAGATGAATGGACTGTTCTAGAACAGGAAGGAGAGATGAATGGACTGTTCTAGAACAGGAGAGAGAGAGATGAATGGACTGTTCTAGAACAGGAGGGAGAGATGAATAGACTGTTCTAGAACAGGAGGGAGAGATGAATGGACTGTTCTAGAACAGGAGAGTGAGAGATGAATGGACTGTAGGAACAGTTTTTTGTCTGACTGCACTAGTTTTAAGATATCTCTTACTCGTTTTAAGAAACATATTGGCGAGTGAAATTTTGCTTATTTAATATTTCTCCCGTTTATTACTTTTTTTCTTTTCTTTTTTAGAGCTGACTCTTTGCAGTGCAGTTTCTCCTCATCATATCCTCAAGTGTGCTCAAACATCTGAATAAACCAACGCACACACACACACACACACACACACACACACACACACACACACACCACATTAGCGCAATCATCACCCAGAGACTAATAAGCCAGTTAGCCGTCTCTCCTCCTGTACGGAGGCTGTGTGACAGAGCATCAGCCATATGTCCCTCAGATTAGCTACAGTCTCATTAGCTGATAAGCACAGACGCAGATTAAAGCTGGTCGTCCCTGTCGGCCCTGGGGGTGGATTAGATACTGTACATGAGCTCTGTCTCCTCTCCCCTCCTCTCCCCCTCTCCCCTGTCTCCTCTCCCCTCCACGGGTCACAGCTTCAACCTCCAGGTGGAAAGCCTGCAGCAGTCAACGCTGACAGCAGCTATCCCCCCCCCCTGCCCCCCCCCACCCCCCTGAATGTAACCTGCCTCACCCCATCAGCTGTCTGCCTAACTATCAGACTAATCCGTCCACCTTGATTATCATCACCATCATTCCTCTCCTTTTATCCTCCGTTCATCTACCGTTCACCCCTCAGAGAGCCTGAGACCTCTGGACAACACTCTGGAAACTCTGAAACTCTTCAGAGGCGAGATAGAAGTCAACTTCATTTCTTATCTCACAATAAATGTGACACAACGTGCTTCAAAGATAACAAAGAAGATGAAACAACAATAGAGATGAAACAACAATAGAGAGAGAGAGAGAGAGAGAGAGAGAGAGAGAGAGCGAGAGAGAGAGACAGAGAGACAGAAAGACAGACAGACGGGAATTCAAGCACTTTCAATGACCCATGTATATTTATTTTATTTATTTTTTCTAAAACTTTTAAGACTGTGATTTCTTTTTCTCATATTCACAAACTTCCAAGGATTTCAAACCCCCGTGGTAAACCAGCCACGCTATAGAAAACCCAGCGATTCGATGCGATACACGTGTGTTTGATACCATTCCTCTTTCCTTCCCTTGCATTACAATGTGCCCATCCTCCCATTTCTACCTCCACCAGCCTCTCCTGGTACCCCTATCACTGTCAACACGCTGTAGGGGCTACAGGATACCCCTGGGGAGGAAGGCCTTTTCTACACACACACACACACACACACACACACACACACACACACAGTCTTCACAGTTACGTGTTAAACGGAGCAGCTTGTTCTGTCTGCAATTCTTTGGAGGGAAATTTCATGTCATTTTTGTTGAGTGTTCGATCATTGAATTGTGCTTTGCGGACAGGCAAAACTAGTCGGTTTGACATACTAATCTCTGAATGTCAGAGAAAATCACACACATACCTCCTCTCTCTCGAAGGAAACGTTGTGACCTGACCATGCTGTTTAACGGCTCTAAGCCAGAGTGACATATAGCCGTGCAATGCACGGCGTGCATACTTCACTGACAGTTTGGAACAGCTCCATTTTACAACAACCTGATCACCGATAAAATTCTAAAACGTCATCCTCTGTCTGTCCTCTGTCTAGTCCCTCTGTCTCCACCACGCCTTGACAAGACAATCTCCACGTGTCCCAAATACCGCGGCATGTCAACAGTCACGGTTTGGCTACTGTATTCTAAACCCTGTTGATACTCTGAAGAGCCCTTTGGGATAGTGTGTTCACAGTGGTGTAGTCTAGTTGTTTCTAGTGGGTATATTGTGATTTTTCCCTCCCAGCCTCATATCGTTCATTTCCGAACGCCATAAAAATAAATCTGCGTTTCCTGTCTAACGTTATATATATATATATATATATCTAAATTACATGTTATAAGGCTGATCTGTGCATGATAGTGCTGCATTTTGACATATTTCATGTCGCATCTCCC
>NC_137690.1:74926831-74946831 GCF_963989245.1 Nansenia antarctica
TTGGCTGCGTGGTTTTATACACTGGTTGAATAAAGCTTACACAATCACACATTTTAGGCCTAATACTAACTACACAGTGCTTTTCACTGTATTAAACTGTGTCGAATATTTCTCTGTTTCAGTGATTAAAGAAGAGGTAAAAACTCCTGGCCAAAGTTTAAAAGTATTTATTCAAAAAAGATCGGGTCCTCAGATTACAGGCACACGAAACAGTCACAACGTGATTCGAGGTAGGCAGCAGACAGACCGCTCCAGACTCAGCACAGAGGTTTTATAGCGGCCCTCAGCCAATCACATCACAGTATGTTCTTGGCCAATCATGATCCTTCCTTCTAGGCCTCTGATTGGCCTAGACCCTCGGGGGCGTGCATGTGCGTGTGTGTGTGACTGCGCATGTGCGACAATTGAAAATCTTCCCGAGATCGTTTGTAATGAAATAAAAGTATTTAATAAAGTATATATGAAGTAATAAAAATATACGTGTAATATGTGTAAAATATACGTGAATATATGTGTAAGATATACGTTATATAAGAAGGCTATTAATGTGTAAAAATATACGACAACTGTTAATTCATAATTTCATGATTGAATAAACTGACAAATAACTGCACAGTTATCAAACAAGCTCAAGCCACACGTGTTTGATAGATCCTTGGGGAAGTGTGTGACACATATTTCACAATATCTTGTTTTGCTGTGCCGTGGTAGAGAAGGCAAGAGACCATCTAGTGTTCACACATTCAAGCCTCTCTTTTTAATTGTTGTCTGTGAGCGGATAGTTCCTTTTATATAAATTCTCATCTAGATCTGTCTCAAACTATGCTGTGTTGGGCCCTTGCATTTGAGGGAATTGAGTCTTGAAAGTCCTTGAAAGGTGCTTGAATGTGATGTTTCAGAAGATGTGGGAACCCTGTATTGTATATCAACCTAACGGCAATGAACTATTTCTCTCTGTGTTGCATTTGTTAAGTCTCTGTTTCTATTTGATGATGACACGTGTTTGATAGATCCTTGGGGAAGTGTGTCCAAACTTTTGACTGGTACTGTATATATACATGTCTATATATAGATATATGTTAGGGTACATGTGGGAATACGGTTTATGTTGGCATTTCCTCCGGGGACATGGCAGCATAAAACGTTGACTTGGTACATGCTGGCATGTCTAACCCTAACCCTAACCCTACCCCTAACACCTGACCCTAACCCTAACCCTAACCCTAACCCTAGCACCTAACCCTAACCCTAACCCTACCCCTAACACCTGACCCTAACCCTAACCCTACCCCTAACACCTGACCCTAACCCTAGCACCTAACCCTAACCCTAGTTTTCCCACATGTACTTTAACATATGGTGCATGAAGCAGCTGGACCGTAGGGTGCATGGAGGTTCAGGAGGGAACAAAGTGCTTCTTGTATGCAGATCATAGATATTGCTGCTCGATAGAAACAATCTATTCAATGCACACAGACACTAAGCTGCACACAATGTATTTGTTTCTATTAGGAAATCTTCAGAAACGTTGGCAAATCTCAACGTATCAGGACACTAACCCCAAACGATCCCTTCCCTCCTTCCCTATCTGTGTGTGCGTTACATCAGCAGTGCTTTCTGAAAGCCTTTTTTTTTTGCGAGCTTTGGACTTTATCCTAAAGTAGATTTACCTTCAATCACCATTTATGAAATCTCCATCCATTAAAGAGGAGAGGCCCTGCCCCCTGTTATGTCCATTAAGCCTGATTAGAGAGGAAGAGAGGCAGAGGGTCTGTCTGTCTACATGTGTCCAGCCTGCCTGTTGAGCTCTCTCTCTCTTCTGGCCATCGAGGACAGAGGACAGCTAGGACAGAGGACAGAGGACAGAGGACAGAGGACAGAGGACAGAGTACAGAGGACAGAGGACAGAGGACAGGGGACAGAGGACAGAGGACAGAGGACAGAGGACAGAGGACAGAGGACAGAGGACAGAGGACAGAGGACAGAGGACAGGGGACAGAGGACAGAGGACAGAGGACAGAGGACAGAGGACAGAGGACAGGGGACAGGGGACAGAGGACAGAGGACAGAGGACAGAGGACAGAGGACAGGGGACAGGGGACAGAGGACAGAGGACAGAGGACAGAGGACAGAGGACAGAGGACAGAGGACAGAGGACAGAGGACAGAGGGCAGATCGGGGGGAAGGAGAGAGACCAGGGGACCTTGTCTGAGTTACTAGTGTTTACTGGTGTTTAATAGTGTTTACTAGTGTTTACTGGTGTTTACTGGTGTTTACTAGTGTTTACTAGTGTTTACTGGTGTTTACTGGTGTTTACTAGTGTTTACTGGTGTTTACTGGTGTTTAATCGTGTTTAATAGTGTTTACTAGTGTTTACTAGTGTTTACTGGTGTTTAATAGTGTTTACTGGTGTTTACTGGTGTTTACTGGTGTTTAATCGTGTTTAATAGTGTTTACTAGTGTTTACTAGTGTTTACTGGTGTTTAATAGTGTTTACTGGTGTTTACTGGTGTTTAATAGTGTTTACTAGTGTTTACTGGTGTTTAATAGTGTTTACTAGTGTTTACTGGTGTTTAATAGTGTTTACTAGTGTTTACTGGTGTTTAATAGTGTTTACTGGTGTTTACTGGTGTTTAATAGTGTTTACTAGTGTTTACTGGTGTTTAATAGTGTTTACTAGTGTTTACTGGTGTTTAATAGTGTTTACTGGTGTTTACTGGTGTTTAATAGTGTTTACTGGTGTTTACTGGTGTTTAATAGTGTTTACTAGTGTTTACTGGTGTTTAATAGTGTTTACTGGTGTTTACTGGTGTTTAATAGTGTTTACTGGTGTTTACTGGTGTTTACTAGTGTTTACTGGTGTTTACTGGTGTTTAATAGTGTTTAATAGTGTTTACTAGTGTTTACTAGTGTTTACTGGGTTCCACTGTGCTTCACAGGGGTCCAGGGGTCTAGAAACTTCCATTACCTGCCAGTGTTGGCCCCTGTCTTAGCTTAGCTTAGCTTAGCTTAGTTGAGCTTAGCTTCAGTTCTTATGTGGTGCGTGGGAGACGGCTCTGTCTGAGTGTAGTAGATGCAGGTGTGGTTGTGATGGGGGGGTGTGAGGCTGGTGGACGTGGGGGGGACAGAGGGGACAGGGGGGACAGGAGGAGGACGTGGAGCTGTGTAGGTGCAGCTGTCTGAGGGGACGGAGCCGAAGCAGAACCAGTCTCATGGAGAACCGGGGCTTTGGGACCAAGAGGGCCACCGGCGGATCCTTCAAGAGAGCCTCCCTCAAACGCACCACCTCCGGGTCTCAGAGGGTAAGAAACGTTTTTTTTTTTTAAATTTTTTTTTCAGGGTTCCCGCGCTGGTCTTAAAAAGCCGTAAAGTCTAAAAATCCAACAATCCAATTCATAAGGCGTAAAAAGGTCACAAATGTAAGTTATTCAGTCTAAAAATGAGGTGCTAGGTCTTATAAAATAGATCCTGCATGGAAATCAGTCTGACCATATCTGTTTCCGTGGAGATTAATCAAGCTGGAACCCCCAAAAAAGCCAATTCTCTTCCTTTTTTGTCTGTATGGCAGTGAAATCCCTAATTTCATCACCTCGAGGATGACAAAAAGCTATCATATGGTGTCGCGAATGGTCAAAGATTCTATTCAAAGAGGTCTAAAAAAAGTCTAAAAAGGTCTTAAATTTGACTTGTTGAAACTTGTAGGAACCCTGTTTATCTCAGAGGGTAAGAAACTCCCCCATACTTGTGACGGAGATGACCACTGTACTTGAGGCGAAAGCTATTGGCCAGCTGCAATTAGTCCAATTAGTCCAATTAGTCCAAAATGCAGCAGCGAGAGTTTTAACCAAAACAAGCAGAAGAGCTTATATAACTCCTATGTTAGAAACTCTACACTGGCTTCTTGTTAAGTTCAGAATAGATTTCAAGATCCTTCTGCTTGTTCATAAAGCTCTCACTGGCACAGCACCAGAATATCTGAAAGACCTTTTGCTAGCATATCAGCCCAATAGAGCTCTCAGGTCTTCTGCTAGCATATCAGCCCAATAGAGCTCTCAGGTCTTCTGCTAGCATATCAGCCCAATAGAGCTCTCAGGTCTTCTGCTAGCATATCAGCCCAATAGAGCTCTCAGGTCTTCTGACGCTGGTTTTCAAAATAATGTACAAAAGAAGAGATTCGGTGAGGATGTATTCTCATGTTATGCGCCCAGATTGTGTCTCACTGCCAGTTTACATTAGGGATGCAACCTCAGCACTATGTTCAAGTCAAGACTAAAAACCCATCTTTTTAATATTGCCTTTAAATGACTCAATAATACAATTATGATTATATAATGATTGGAGCACTTTGAGCTGCAACGTTTGCAGGAAAAGCGCTATACAAATAAAAGTTATTATTATATTATTATTACTTGAGGGGATCAACAGGTGTTCGTTTATTTGAATACGTTAAGTTGAATTGTACGTTACGGCGTAAGAACATCTGCTCACTCACTGACTGAAATGTAAAGAGGAATTGTGTTTAGAGAGAGATAGAGAGAGAGAGAGAGATATTTTATTAGCCACACGACCAAAGCCGGTGGAATTTGTTCTCGGTACAGCATATTAATCTCTGCAGCACACAAATGACAAAAACAAAGAAGTGCACAAGACAACATCAGACAAAAAATAAAATAAATAGACAACAACAAACAATCGTATGCATGTGGGTTATGACAGTAAGGAGGGGGCTAGAGGGAGGCGTTCAGAGTCCTGATGGCTGTGGGGATGTATGTATCTCACTAGCTAAGGGGGAGACACATGCAACAATGTGATTTGAGTGTTGCGTGTTAATCTGGACCCTATAGCGGTCGGCTCCCTTACAACAGCTGGGACCAGAGTAAAGCCCTTTTATTCTGTCTCATATTCACCACTCTGGTGTGATTAACACGCAACAATAATGCACACTTCAGGACGCCGCTATAGAACGTCAAACGCCATCGTCCAATCGCGGTTGAGAGGGTCAGGAAAGCCCCTACCGAGGGTCAGAAAAGCCCTACCGAGGGTCAGGAAAGCCCTTAGAGAGGTCAGGGGGATAGAGGGTCAGACATGTACTGTAGATGACATCCAGAGGCTGGTGGAGGCTGGTGGTGGGGGAGCCGATCGGAGGACGGGCTGTTGTTGTAAAAGGCATGGAACGGAATGAGCCCATCCTCCGATTTCTACCTCCATCAGCCTCCACTGATCCAGAGTGAGGGATGAAGGTCGGATCAGTTTCTTGCAAAAGGCTGTGGCTTTTTAAAATTTAGTCAGGACAGTGCACATTAATGAATAGTCACTTATACAGAGTATGTTGACAGTAAATATGCCGGATTTAGCTGTGAGCTCATTTGCATCCGTAGTCCTCATGACATAAAATCGTACAATAGATTAAAAAAACAAGAAGAATAATGGACAACATCACAACAGAATACAATAGGACATAAGACAATGAGTATGTGACCATAGGGACGTACATTCCTGCAGTAGAAAATAAAGTGCACAGGTCAAGAGTAAAAGAGGGTAAAAGTACAAAATAAGACAGAAAGTAAGGTAGTGTGATGTTACTGAGGGAGAGGTAGCTGGACACTCTGTAGTGCAACAAGGGGATGACCAGAGACCACCATTCCTCCTTCCGTTCCTCCATTACAATGAGCCCATCCTCCAATTCCTACCTCCACCAGCCTCTGTTCCTGATGTACAGTACCGTGTAGTAGACCAAAGCAAACACATCTCTGTTATTGTACAACATAGACACGACTGTTCTAGTGTCAACTGTCACTTAGATCCAACTGTCACTTTCAAATTTGAAATAAGATGTGACAGTTGGTGATGTTCTGGTGATAATGAAGGTGTGTGTGGCAGGGTTCCCACGGGTCCTTGAAATCCTTGAAAGTTTGTGAATTTGAGAAAAAATAAAAATCAAGGTCTTAAAAGTTTTTGAAAATAGACATGGGTCATTGAAAGTGCATGAATTCCCCTCTCTCTCTCTCTCTCTCTCTCTCTCTCTCTCTCTCTCTCTCTCTCTCTCTCTCTCTCTCTCTCTATAAAAATAAAAGTCTCTGTATTGCTTAACTTTACACATATTTCACAATATCTTGTTTTGCTGTGCTGTGGTAGAGAAGGCAAGAGACCATCTAGTGTTCCCACATTCAAGCCTCTCTTTTTAATTATTGTCTGTGAGCGGATAGTTCCTATTATATACATTCTCATCTAGATCTGTCTCAAACTATGCCGTGTTGGGTCCTTGAATTTGAGGGAATTCAGTCTTGAAAGTCCTTGAAAGGTGCTTGAATGTGATGTTTCAGAAGGTGTGGTAACCCTATACTACCTATGATCCCTATAAGAAGTGAAAACAGGCAGTGGAGGCAGGGCTGCACTTAAGTATATTACTCTCTCTCTCTCTGTCTCTCTCTCTCTCGCTCTCTGTCTCTCTCTCTCTCTCCCTGCCTCTCTCTCTCTCTCTGTCTCTCTCTCTCTGTCTCTCTCTCTCTCTGTCTCTCTGTGTATCTCTCTCTCTCTGTCTCTCTCTCTCTCTGTGTCTCTCTCTCCCTGCCCCTCTCTCTCTCTCTCTCTCTCTCTCTCTCTCTCTGTCTCTCTCTCTCTGTCTCTCTGTGTGTCTCTCTCTCTCTGTCTCTCTCTCTCTCTGTGTCTCTCTCTCTCTGTCTCTCTGTCTGTCTCTCTCTCTCTCTCTCTCTCTCTCTCTCTCTCTCTCTCTCTGTCTCTCTCTCTCTCTCTGCCCCCCCCCCTCCCCCTTTCTGAAAAAAGGAAGCGTGCATGTGACCGAATGGGAAGAGTATTAGATTGAACACATGGAATGCTGTAACGTGGAACTTGTGATCCTCCACAGGAGGAGACAACACTTAACATAACACAGTTATGGCTGTTTCAGATCTCTATATATATATACGTCTGTATGTCTGTCTGTATGTATGTCAGGGGGATCATAAACATTAAAGGAAGTGAACATTAAGCCCCTCCTAATAGACTTATCCCCTCAGCCACCACAGACAGACGGACGTGTGGCCTCGCAGACCACCTGACATGGGTTTCCAGGGCTAATCGACGGCATGGTTGGACTCATGTGACCAACGCGCTGCTGCTCTCTCAGCCCCTCAGAGGACAATAACACATTATATATCTCTGCCTCTAGAAAAAAAAACTAGGAAATCACCCAACGGGGACAATGTAGATGCAACCAGTGACATCTGAGACATGGTCGCTCACTCAGAGTTTATGTGAATGAATGAATGAATGAATGAATGAATGAATGAATGAATGAATGAATGAATGAATGAATGAATGAATGAATGAATGGTCTTTATTGTCATTGATATAGTACAGGTACCAAACAACGAAATTTGGGAGGGGGGGCTCCCCTGGTGCTAGGAAAAAAAACTAAAAACAAGAAGGGAAAAGAGCTGGTTTACATAAATAAAGGCTATGTACACTATCCACTATACTATACTATACAAATAAAACACTGTGCTGTACTCTATGCTATGCTATACCTATTCTAACATTTCCTATCTCTGAACCTTATGTACCCGAGGGTTGTCATATTGCACATAGTGTTATTGCACATTCATTTAAAGTGTCGCAGTTTGCAGGTTTGAAATGTACACAGTTGTGTTTCAGTGTTGCACTTGATTTCAATCTAGTAGCTGCCATCAATTTGTCTAGATTGTCCAGGGCCTAGAACCTAGGTCTTTGCTGTGTTCAGGGCCTGAATGGCCCTGGGGTAGAAGCTGAGCTTCAGTCTGTTTGTCCTTGCGAACATGGTCCTGAACCGCCTGTTCGAGGGCAGCCGAGCAAAGTGTTCGTACCCAGGGTGGGATGGGTTATATGTCAGGTTATATGTCAGGTTGTGTCAGGTTGTGTCAGGTTGTGTCAGGTTGTGTCAGGTTGTGTCAGGTTGTGTCAGGTTGTTCTGAGTTCTGAGTTCTCCCATGTCTACCTCCGCCAGCCTCCCCTGGTTCTGATGAATGCATCTGGACTTCCAGACTCATAATAATAACAATAATAACAATAATAATAATATTACATTAGACTTATATAGCGCTTTTCTAGACACTCAAAGACGCTTTACAAACTGAAAAGATTGAGTAGAAATAATATTATTTTTTTCAAATAAAAAAATAAAAAAATAAAGTATAGGGGTCTAATTCATTTTTAGATTGACAATCTACTCTGTATACTGCAAGTATATCTAGATTTCGTGCAGAGAAGCGGCGAAAACAAGCAACGCCAGCGTCCTCTCTCGACCAGCATTTTTTTTAAAGTGAAAAGTCTTACGAGTATGATCAATGTAATGTTAGCTAGCTACCTCTAAACATGGATTTGGCTGTGCATACATTTATTAATTTGAGGTGGTAAACACAGTCAGTTTATCAGTCAGACTAATGTCTGTATTACAGAAGCCAGGTCTTCTGCTGGGACGTGCTACTGTTAGACGTCTGAGCTAAACCATCCACCATTTGCAAGTCATCATCATCTTACAACGAGCTCCGGAAATGGACGTTTATCATTGTTCATTATTCTAACAATGTTCCTTTCTGCTACAGTATGTTCTCATAATCTCTTTATGAGGTCACAATCCCAAGGTTCCAAATCCTCCTTCTAATTCTAATCCGGTTGTTCCAGTTGTCTATTGTGTTCTTTATTGCCCCATTACTGAATACCTTTCGCTAGGTAATAGAATACACACACGCTGGGGGTTTCATCCTTGGCGCAACACATTTACTTTGAGAACCCCCCGACCCTCCACACACACACACACACACACACACACACACACACACACACACACACACACACACACACACACACACACTCACACTCACACTCACACTCACACTCGCACACACACTCGCACTCACACTCGCACTCGCACACACACACACACACACACACACACACACACACACACACACGCGCGAACAGAAAGTAATGAGTTTCTGAACTAAGGGCAGTGACTCTGTCAGGATGGTAGCAATCTTCTGAGCAGCGGTGAACAACCTTGTTATTTTTTAAGGGCTTCCAAGAGAACAGGCTAGTACCTACCTGCACACACACAGACACACACACACACACACACACACACACACACACACACACCCCAGCCCTGCCCCAGTGGGCTGATGGTGGGCACAGTGGTGTAGTCTACGTGATACGCAGGACTACGCCGTATACCCACTAGGAAAGGCCAAGGATTTCCATATACCCACTTAACAATGTGTGAGGATACATAACGGCGTTTTGTGACAGAACTTTCACACTTTCATTCATAAAATTCACCCCGTCTGTGTGTTATATAGCACTTGACTTTTGGACCATTGGGACTGACTATAGCGTCATATACCATCAACGGGGGGAGATGCGACATGAAATATGTCAAAATGCAGCACTATCATGCACAGATCAGCCTTATAACATGTCATGTTAGATATGTATATATATAACGTCAGACAGGGAGCGCAGATGTATTTTTATGGCGTTCCCTATGCTGGGAGGGAAAAATCACAGTATACCCTCTAGAAAAAACTAGACTGTACCACTGTGGGCCAACACAGCCCAGCTAGAAGGAGAGGGATGTTTACAGCGCATGTTGACTGGCTTCCAATGCTGCTCTGTCATTCCCCAACAAGAACGCCTTTCAAAACATCCCAGTCTGGGTCCAATTCCCCCAATTATGCAAATGAGGTTCCGATAGAACAGCAGGGGGTGTGACATCGCCCAATAAAACATTACGGGCCTTTTGTACTACTTTCTCTGTTTCTTACTCTGAGGATTTGTTGATCATACGGGTTGTACTTTCTCTCTCTCTCTCTCTCTCTCTCTCTCTCTCTCTCTCTCTCTGTCTCCCTCCCCCTCTCTCTCTCTCTCTCCCTCCCCCTCTCTCTCTCCCTCTCTCTCCCCCTCCTCTCTCTCCCTCCCCCCCCTCCTCTCTCTCTCTCTCTCCTCTCCCTCTCTCTCCCCCTCCTCTCTCTCCCTCCCCCCCCTCCTCTCTCTCTCTCTCTCCCCCCCTCCTCTCCCTCTCTCTCTCCCCCTCCCTCCTCTCCCTCTCTCTCTCTCCTTCCCCCCCTCCTCTCCCTCTCTCTCTCCCCCCCTCCTCTCTCTCTCTCTCTCTCTCCCCCCTCTCTCTCTCTCTCTCTCCTTCCCCCCCTCCTCTCTCTCTCTCTCTCCCCCCCTCCTCTCTCCCCCCCCCCCTCCTCTCTCTCTCTCTCTCCTTCCCCCCCTCCTCTCCCTCTCTCTCTCTCCCTCCCCCCCTCCTCTCCCTCTCTCTCCCCCTCCTCTCTCTACCTCCCCCCCTCCTCTCTCTCTCTCTCTCTCCCCCCCCTCCTCTCCCTCTCTCTCTCTCCTTCCCCCCCTCCTCTCCCTCTCTCTCCCCCCCCTCTCTCTCCTTCCCCCCCTCCTCTCCCCCCCCTCTCCCCCCCTCCTCTCCCTCTCTCTCCCTCCCCCCCCTCTCTCTCCCCCCCTCCTCTCCCTCTCTCCCCCCCCTCTCTCTCCTTCCCCCCCTCCTCTCCCCCCCCTCTCCCCCCCTCCTCTCCCTCTCTCTCCCTCCCCCCCTCTCTCTCCCCCCCTCCTCTCCCTCTCTCTCCCCCCCTCTCTCTCCCCCCCCTCTCTCTCCTTCCCCCCCTCCTCTCCCCCCCCTCTCCCCCCCCTCCTCTCCCTCTCTCTCCCTCCCCCCCCTCTCTCACCCCCCCTCCTCTCCCTCTCTCCTTCCCCCCCTCCTCTCCCTCCCCCCCTCCTCTCCCTCTCTCTCTCCCCCCCTCCCTCCCCCCCTCCCTCCTCTCCCTCTCTCTCTCTCCCTCCCCCCCCTCCCCCCCTCCCTCCCCCTCCTCTCTCTCCCCCTCCTCTCTCTCTCTCCCCCCCTCCCTCTCCCCCCCTCCTCTCCCTCTCTTCAACATCACAACTGCACAACACCACGGAGAGAGATATGCTGTAGTAGAGAGAGAGGGAAGAAGAAAGTTCTCTAGTCGAGAGATTAGAGAGGAAGTGTGTATGTGTGTGTGTGTGTGTGTGTTCGTGTTTGTGTGTGTGTATGCGTGCGTGCATCCATGTGTGTGTGTGTGTGTGTGAGTGTGTTCGTGTTATTGTGTGTGCGTGCGTGCATCCATGTGCGTTCGTGTGTGTGTGTGTGTATGTGTGTGTATTTGTTTGTGTGTGTTCGTGTTTTTGTGTGTTCGTGTTATTGTGTGTGTATGCGTGCGTGCATCCATGAGTGTGTTTGTGTGTGTGTGTGTGTGTGTGTGTTCGTTCGTGTGTGTGTGTGTGTGTGTGTGTGTGTGTGCGTTCGTGTGTGTGTGTGTGTGTGTGTTTGGAGGGTCGGGGGGGCTCTCAAAGTAGACGTGTTGTGCCAAGGATGTAATACCCAGTGTGCAGGGAGGAGATGGCTGGGTCATGGGACGCCTGGAGGATTACCTTGAAGTGGAGTCATAAGACTCTGAACAAAGGCTGTTCACATGCTGGTCATAAGAGCCCTGTTCCATAAAGTGATGCTGTTCCATATCTGTTGGTCTGTTGGTCTGTCTTCACTGAGGCTGGAGCACAGGGGGGAGCGGAGCTAGAGAGATCTGGTTAGAGGGCTAGTGTTGGTGTTAGAGGGTCCACTTGACTACAAGGTTGTTCCTCCTGTAAGCTGGTACCGGGTGCTCGATAGAAGGTAAGTGGGGTTGTGTTTTTGGTGTGGATCAGCTTGGCGTCTTTCTCTTTGATACTTTTTTGTGGGTTTTTTTAGGAGTGGGGCAGTCCCACTCATATTTTTCATTTTATTGGACAGATACAGTGAAGTCAGACAGGAAAGTAAGGAGAGAGAGGGCATGTCAGCAGGGCATGGGCCGGATTAGAACCCATGCCGACATGGGCATATGTGTGCACTGTAGACCGTGGTGCTAGACCACAGGACCACCCCAGGCCACACTTTTATGTGTTTTGACTTTTCCACTTTTGACAGACGGTGTTTTTCCTCGTACGATGATGTGGGTTTTATTCCTACTGTATCCTACTGTTGTTTAGACTAAAAAATGATGTTTCTTTACATTTTGGACCATGGAACATCTGTATCTGTGTAGATGGACTCCAACAATGTCCAAGAGAGGAGTTTGAATTGAGGACGTTGTTTCATATATGTTTCAATATAACAATAAATTTGTTTAAAAGCTTTTGGTCAGTTTTATCAAACTCCTGTAGTCAGTGGGTAGCTTTTCAGACTGAGCGTTGGTAGCTTTTAGGATTGGGGCGTTGGCGTTGGAGTCTTGGCCAACCATTTTTCTTTTTTACACTCCACTTCATCCTGTTTTTGTCCTCTCTTTTCGTACACTCCTCTCCATCCACTTTTCATTCATAAACATTTGAGGAGAAATGTTCTAATGCTTGGGGGTCAATAAGACCCGGACAGACAGAGTGACCCAGGGATGACACGGCCTGTTGGACCTCCAGGAGCCAACATCATAATGGCTGTCCTCTACGTTTTGACACGTTTTCTTGTAATGATTCTCTTTTGTTGGGGTTGTGGTGCGTGATAGTTGTTGGATTTTTTTAATAATTTTTTTATAGCACCTTTTTTGCTGCTCCAAAGCTGCTCCAAAGCGCTTTACAACGGCCTCTCATTCACCCATTCACACACACATTCACACACCAATGGAGGCAAGCTGTCATGCAAGGCGCTCACTGGTAGCAATTTGGGGTTCAACGTCTTGCCCAAGGACACTTCGACATGTGGCCACCCGGGGCTCGAACTGTCGATCTGCCGACCTTGTGATCATTAGGCGGCGATTCTACCTCCTGCGCCACAGCCGCCGGGTTGTGGTGCGTGATAGTTGTTGGAATTTTGACTGATTGTTTTATCCATAACATAACATTTTACATGTTTGGCATTTAGCAGATGCCTTATTCCAAAGCGACTTACAATCAATACATTTGACTAAGCAAGTGAATCATCAATCCACCAGTCGTAGCAGGAAGAGTGATCTAGCTCAGGCCCGGGGCCATTGGCAGTCTCTGTGATAGAAGGAAAAAATTAAGATAAAAAATATATATACAATGGAGAAACAGAGAAACAGTACAGGGGGGGCAGTAGAAGTCTTAGGGGACACAGTAAAGGGGAAAAGCGGGTGTCTCAGGAGACGCAGTGCTGGGGGGCAGTAGATGTCTCAGCTACATGCTATGGAAAGTCCGAACATCTCTGACATAACTGTCAAAAATTAAAAGCTTGAGCAAAGCTAAGCCGCCGTGTTAGTTTCCGTTCTGTAAAGAAGTCTAGTGTATGATACATACTGGGTATCAGCGGAGGCTACCTCCACCAGCCTCTGCTTCTGGATATCAAAGAACCCAACACGCGTCTACCGTAGTATAATTATGTTGGTACTTCGTGAGTTTAGAATGATAAGGTTCTATCTCCGTTTAGAATGATAAGGTTCTATCTCCGTTTAGGGCAGTTCAGAGATATTGAGCGTCAAAGTTTTTACATTCCATGATGTTTTGTGAGATGGAACCTTTGTATTTTATTAATTACTAACTCAAAAATGTCAACATTTAAAAAATAACACCACACAGGCATTAATAATGGATCAGATTATGTAAAAAACTCAATTTTGACCAGAAATGGAGATAGAACCTTATAATGCTAACGTCACGACTTGGTATCTTGGTTTAATCCACTATTATCCAAAGTGGACGTCCTCCCCAAAGTGCCGAGCAGCAGACAGAACTCTTTAGAGTGCAGCGCTAAGCACTACGGCCCACTGTATTGCACTACGGGCCATTACAAGTCTCTACCTTTCAGCCCCTGTTCTCTAGCCCGGCTGGGGCGGGCGGCTGTGTCTCAGGAGGTAGAGCCGCCGTCTAATGATCGCAAGGTTGGCAGATCGGCGGTTCGAGCCCCGGCTGGCCACATGTCGAAGTGTCCTTGGGCAAGACACTGAACCCCAAATTGCTCCCAGTGAGCGGGCTGGCGCCTTGCATGGCAGCTTGCCGCCATTGGTGTGTGAATGTGTGTGTGAATGGGTGAATGAGAGGCCGTTGTAAAGCGCTTTGGATAAAGGCGCTATATAAGTGCAGTCCATTTAGCAAGTCTCTGCCTTTCAGCCCCTGTTCTTTAGGCCTGTTCTTTAGGCCTGTTCTTTAGGCCTGTTCTATAGCCCTGTTCTTTAGGCCTGTTCTTTAGGCCTGTTCTTTAGGCCTGTTCTATAGCCCTGTTCTTTAGGCCTGTTCTTTAGGCCTGTTCTATAGCCCTGTTCTTTAGGCCTGTTCTTTAGCCCTGTTCTTTAGGCCTGTTCTTTAGCCCTGTTCTTTAGGCCTGTTCTTTAGCCCTGTTCTTTAGCCCTGTTCTTTGGGCCTGTTCTATAGCCCTGTTCTTTAGGCCTGTTCTATAGCCCTGTTCTTTAGGCCTGTTCTTTAGGCCTGTTCTATAGGCCTGTTCTTTAGGCCTGTTCTATAGGCCTGTTCTTTAGGCCTGTTCTTTAGGCCTGTTCTTTAGCCCTGTTCTTTAGGCCTGTTCTATAGCCCTGTTCTTTAGGCCTGTTCTATAGACCTGTTCTTTAGGCCTGTTCTTTAGGCCTGTACTTTAGGCCTGTTCTTTAGGCCTGTCCTTTAGGCCTGTTCTTTAGCCCTGTTCTTTAGGCCTGTTCTTTAGCCCTGTTCTTTAGGCCTGTTCTTTAGGCCAGTTCTTTAGGCCTGTTCTTCAGGCCTGCTCTCTGCAGGGGCGTGTAGGTGGCAGGATCAGCTCCACCCAGAGGCTCCATAAGAGGATTTGTTGCCCCAAGAAAGAGAGACATTTGGTGCAGTACTGGTGCGATAGAAACGCAGAGGAGAGTTCACAGTTCGTGACGTCAGAATTATAAATAAGGTTCTATCTCCATTTTTGTCAAAATTTTGTTTTTTACATAATCTGATCCATTAGATATTTATTAATGCCTGTGTGGTGTTATTTTTAAAATGTTTTGTGAGATCTCACAAAACATAATGGAATGTAAAAACTTAACGGAGATAGAACCTTATCATTCTAAGCTCACGAGTTGTCACAGTTGTTTGTTCTACCCGTTCTGTTGGTGTCAAACGGAGGGAACAGTTGGAGGACAGTTGGTGTTTGGTGATGCGTCACTAACAGATAATGGACAGTCAGGGACGCGTGACGGTGATATATTAGAGCTAATGTTGCCTAATGTCCCATCGTATTGTCCATTGTCCAATGTCCATATCTATCTATCTATCTATCTATCTATCTATCTATCTATCTATCTCTATCTATCTATCTATCTATCTATCTATCTATCTATCTATCTATCTGTCTATCTAATAGTAGCAACGATAGCGCCAATAGTAGCAGTAGCAGCATAGTGCAATTGTTATCTTGAATAGAGAGAACCATATGAAGATGGGGGGACCAGACGTAAAGAAAATACTCAACTGTACCTTCTTCTTGTTTTTGTTTTTTTCCTCAGGCACAGAAGGTCTGGATCGAGAGGACGTTTCAGAAAAGGGAATGCATTCAAATCTTCCCCAGCAAGGAGCCCAACAGGTAAAGAACCGTAGGCTAGCGCTGTGGCCTTGTGGGTATCACTAGGAACACATTTACCCCCAATTAGACAACCCATATGCTTCCCAATCCATTTTGAGCCATTTGAGGGTTTTAATATCATTTGGGAAAAACCCTACTTTCGCTCCTGACCTACTTAAACCTGGCGTTGGTGATTTTTAGAGTGCTGTTCCCACTCCAACGTACTGCAAATTCCCTCCAGTACCAAAATCCATCTGGAGTATCAACGACATCTAATAATAATAATAATAATAATAATAATAATAACCAAATCCCTCAAAACGGTGTGTATTTTCATATGACTTAGCGTGTAAACCCAACCGACAACCCAAACAGAGAGTGAAACACGTTCCAGGGCATGCATCAACTGCTGCAGCTGGCCGTAGCCATGGCAACCCAACGGCCACGTAGTGAAAAGCAACACAGTAGAAGACTCTGTTTGACTCCCTCTTCACTCATCCAGGGCTTGAGGGCAGAAACATATTTGTCATTTATCTGATTCGTTCCCCCGATTCACTAGATAACCGTCCGTTTGTGTTGTTTCTGTTAGGAGAGATAGGGAGAGATTTCTTAAATTAAACAAGCCTGTTTGTTTGTTAGGAATCTTTCTCCTCTCCTGGCAACACGTTTGACTTCACTCTGTCCAAATAGGATTTTTGTGTCGGACCCCAGGAAGACTAGCTAATGTCATGGCATTAGCTAATCGTGACGTTAGAATTATCTAAACGTTCTATCTCCATTTTTGTCAAAATTGAGTTTTTTTACATAATCTGATCCATTAGGTGTTTATTAATGCCTGTGTGGTGTTATTTATTAAATGTTGACATTTTCTAGTTAGTAATTAATAAAATACAAAGGTTCCATCTCACAAAACATAATGGAATGTAAAAACTTTGACCCTCAATATCTCTGAACTGCCCTAAACGGAGATAGAACCTTATCATTCTAAACGGAGATAGAACCTTATCATTCTAAACGGAGATAGAACCTTATCATTCTAAACGGAGATAGAACCTTATCATTCTAAACGGAGATAGAACCTTATCATTCTAAACGGAGATAGAACCTTATCATTCTAAGCTCACCTAATGGGGATTCCTAATAAACAAACAAACAAACACGTGTGTCTTTCGCTTGTGTGACAATTCACCTGGGGGGGGAGTTAGAATTTTACGAAAACGAATGTTCCCGACGTCTCCCCTCCCAGGTGCAGCTGCGGTCAGTTGGTGAGCCAGCATGCTGCCATCCCCGGGGCCACCACCAGGGCGCCGGAGGAGGTCGTAGGTCAGCCGGGTCAGGCGGAGGTGCCGGGGGCCAGAGAGCGCTGGGCGGTGGCCAAACACACACAAGCCTCGGCCACGGACGCCTACGGGGTCATCGAGTTCCAGGGAGGCGGACATGCTAACAAGGCTATGGTATGACACACACACACACACACACACACACACACACACACACACACACACACACGCCTACCTAGACACACACACACACACACACACACCTACCTAGACACACACACACACACACGCCTACCTAGACACACACACACACACACACACACACACACACATACACACACACATACACACACACACACACACACACACACAACACACATACACATGTAGACACACACACACACACACACAGACACAAATAGACACACACACACACACATACACACACCTAGACACACACACACACACACACACACTCCTAGACACACACACACACATAGACACATACAGACACACACACACATAGACATACACACATACACACACACACACACACACGCACCCACCCACCCATACACACACACACACACACAGTATCCAGTATCTTTACTCATTCATAAGCGTCTTTGAGTGTCTAGAAAAGCGCTATATAAGTCTAATGTATTATTGTTATTATTATTATTATGTTTTGTTTCCTTTATTTTAAATGAACCATCCATTTGAATACGTCTCTGAACCTGCCTAACCTCCTCTTCCTCCTCCTCCTCCTCCCCCTCAGTACATCCGCGTGGCCTATGACTCTAACCTGCTCTTCCTCCTCCTCCTCCTCCTCCTCCTCCTCCTCCTCCTCCTCAGTACATCCGCGTGGCCTATGACTCTAAGCCAGACAACCTGCTGCACCTGATGGTGAAGGACTGGCAGTTGGAGCTGCCCACCCTGGTCATCTCCGTCCACGGGGGGCTGCAGAACTTCGACCTGCAGCCCAAACTGAAGCAGGTGTTCGGGAAGGGGCTGATCAAGGCGGCGGTCACCACGGGGGCGTGGATCTTCACTGGGGGGGTCAGCACCGGTACGGAGCTAGCTAGCTAGCTAGCGAAACGTGTTACACACACACACACACACACACACGCACACACAGACACAGACACAGACACACACACACACACACACCCACACACACACACTCTCACACTCACACACACTCTCACACACACTCTCTCACACACACTCACACTCACACTCACACTCACACTCACACTCACACTCACACTCACACACACACACACACACACAGACACACAGATACAGACACACACACACACACACACACACACACACACACAGGAATGGACGGAATCACTCGTGTTTAACACTAGAACAGCGGTGCCTTTTTAAAATGCTCTCTTTAAAATGTTGACCTGCTATTTACACACAGCGACCACTAGTTGGCCGCTTGTAAATTAGCCTGCTTCCTACACAGAAAAACAGCAAAATAGCTTCATACTAGCTTATCCTGATGTGATTTTGAAAATGTAAGGATACTGGGTGGTAGAACTCACATGGAAAAGTCATGAAAGGAGGGTCCTGAAATGTATTGAGTGCAAAGATATAACATGTTTTTTTACTCACATCCCTCATGGCTGTTCTAGTGTCAACAATATTGTATGAGAGATTGTGATAATTGCTGTACAATAGATATAGTTTGTTTTTGTCATTTGTTGTAAATTCATTGGTCGTTTGCTTTACTTTGATATAGTGAGTTATCATTATTCATTAGCGGGACCTACGTACAGTGTGTGACAAATCCAATTCATAATGAACTTCAATCGCATCTAATCTGATCAATAATCTGATCAATAATCTGATCATTACTCTGATCAATAATCTGATCGATCCTCTCCTGGTCTCTCAGGGGTGATCCGTCACGTGGGCGATGCGCTGAAGGATCACTCCTCCAAGTCCAGAGGGAAGGTGTGCGCCATCGGCATCGCCCCCTGGGGGATCGTGGAGAACAAGGAGGACCTCATCGGCAGGGATGTGAGTCACCCAGAGAACCTTTAAAGAACTTCCAGGGCTTTGACCTTTGACCTTTGACCTCCTCGGGGGTTTGAGCTGAATCTCTAACAATGCTCCACCATGTACAGCAGTGGTTCTCAACCCTCTCCTCGGGAACCCAATTACTCAATCATAATTGCTTGGTACCTGATTAGTTGAATCAGGTGTGCTGGAGGTGGTGGAACAGATCAGATATGTGGAGCGGCTGGGGGTCCCCGAGGAGAGGCTGGGGGTCCCCGAGGAGAGGCTGGGGGTCCCCGAGGAGAGGCTGGGGGTCCCAGAGGAGAGGCTGAGGGTCCCAGAGGAGAGGCTGGGGGTCCCAGAGGAGAGGCTGGGGGTCCCCGAGGAGAGGCTGGGGGTCCCAGAGGAGAGGCTGGGGGTCCCCGAAGAGAGGCTGGGGGTCCCAGAGGAGAGGCTGGGGGTCCCAGAGGAGAGACTGGGGGTCCCCGAGGAGAGGTTTGAGAACCACTGCTGTACAGTATGATCAAAGTGGCCAAAAACAAATCACAAATCACAACAGTAAGATTCGCGACTTTCAGCACATCATCCTGCTGTAGGAAGCTTACAGTAAACCCACCAGAAAGACGATTCGCGATTCGTAACGATTAGTGTCTTCGTCTGTATGTTTGGGCGTTGAGGCAGTAAGCATGTTATCCACCCCCACCCCAGGTGACGCGGCCGTACCAGACCATGTCCAACCCCAGCAGCAAGATGGCGGTCCTCAACAGTAGCCACTCCCACTTCATCCTGTCCGACAACGCCACCTACGGGAAGTACGGCGCCGAGGTGCGTCTGCGCCGCCAGCTGGAGAAGCACATCTCCCTGCAGAAGATCAACACGCGTAAGTCAGCGGGGAGAGGTGGGGTAGTGGTGGGGTAGAGGTGGGGTATTGCCCATGTGTCTGCTGTATCCTGGCGTGCCTGACCTGACCCCTCTGTGACCTGTCTGACCCCTCTGTGACCTGTCTGACCTCTGACCTTTCTGTGACCTGTGAGTTTCCCTTTGTCATCCTATGCCTGTGGCTTGTGATAAGGCAGGGACAGCAAAGGGATGCTCAGCTGTCACCACTCTTCTTCTCAGTGCTAGCATCCGCCGAGCTACATGGTTATAGCATCATCACGCTGGTCTGTGGAGGGGTAGCATTTGTCGAG
>NC_137690.1:74949317-74956817 GCF_963989245.1 Nansenia antarctica
TACCACTGTGGGCCAACACAGCCCAGCTAGAAGGAGAGGTATGTTTACAGCGCATGTTGACTGGCTTCCAATGCTGCTCTGTCATTCCCCAACAAGAACGCCTTTCAAAACATCCCAGTCTGGGTCCAATTCCCCCAATTATGCAAATGAGGTTCCGATAGAACAGCAGGGGGTGTGACATCGCCCAATAAAACATTACGGGCCTTTTGTACTACTTTCTCTGTTTCTTACTCTGAGGATTTGTTGATCATACGGGTTGTACTTTCTCTCTCTCTCTCTCTCTCTCTCTCCCTCCCCCTCTCTCTCTCCCTCTCTCTCCCCCTCCTCTCTCTCCCTCCCCCCCCTCCTCTCTCTCTCTCTCTCTCTCTCTCCCCCCCCTCCTCTCCCTCTCTCTCTCTCCCTCCCCCCCCTCCTCTCTCTCTCTCTCTCTCCCCCTCTCCTCTCTCTCTCTCCCTCCCCCCCCTCCTCTCTCTCTCTCTCTCTCTCTCTCCCCCCCTCCTCTCCCTCTCTCTCTCTCCTTCCCCCCCTCCTCTCCCTCTCTCCCCCCCCTCTCTCTCTCCCTCTCTCTCCCCCTCCTCTCTCTCTCTCCCCCCCTCCTCTCTCTCTCTCTCTCCCTCCCCCCCCTCCTCTCTCTCTCTCTCTCTCTCTCTCCCCCCCTCCTCTCCCCCTCTCTCTCTCCCTCCCCCCCTCTCCCTCTCTCTCTCTCCCTCCCCCCTCCTCTCCCCCCCTCTCTCTCCCCCCCTCCTCTCCCTCTCTCTCTCTCCCTCCCCCCCTCCTCTCCCTCTCTCCCCCCCCTCTCTCTCCCCCCCTCTCTCTCCCTCTCTCTCTCTCCCTCCCCCCCTCCTCTCCCTCTCTCCCCCCCCTCCCTCTCCCCCCCTCCTCTCTCTCTCCCCCCCTCCTCTCCCTCTCCCTCCCCCCCTCCTCTCCCTCTCTCTCCCCCCCTCCCTCTCCCCCCCTCCTCTCCCTCTCTCTCTCTCCCTCCCCCCCTCCTCTCCCTCTCTCTCCCCCCCTCCTCTCCCCTCCTCTCCCTCTCTCTCTCTCCTTCCCCCCCTCCTCTCCCTCTCTCTCCCCCCCTCCTCTCCCTCTCTCTCTCTCCTTCCCCCCCTCCTCTCCCTCTCTCTCCCCCCCTCTCTCTCCCTCCCCCCCTCCTCTCTCTCCCTCCCCCCCTCCTCTCTCTCTCTCTCTCCCCCCCTCCTCTCCCTCTCTCTCTCTCCCTCCCCCCCCTCCTCTCCCTCTCTCTCCCCCCCTCCCTCTCCCCCCCTCCTCTCCCTCTCTCTCTCTCCCTCCCCCCCTCCTCTCTCTCTCCTTCCCCCCCTCTCTCTCCCCCCCTCTCTCTCCCCCTCCTCTCTCTCCCTCCCCCCCTCCTCTCTCTCCCTCCCCCCCTCCTCTCCTCTCTCTCCCCCCCCTCCTCTCCCTCTCTCTCCCCCCCTCCCTCTCCCTCTCTCTCCCCCCCCTCCTCTCCCTCTCTCTCCCCCCCCTCTCTCCCCCCCCCTCCTCTCCCTCCCCCCCTCCTCTCTCTCTCTCCCCCCTCCTCTCTCTCTCCCCCCCTCCTCTCCCTCTCTCTCTCTCCCTCGCCCCCTCCTCTCCCTCTCTCTCCCCCTCTCCCTCTCTCTCCCTCTCTCTCCCCCTCCTCTCTCTCCCTCCCCCCCCTCCTCTCTCTCTCTCTCCCCCCCTCCTCTCCCTCTCTCTCTCTCCCTCCCCCCCTCCTCTCCTCTCCCTCCCCCCCCTCCTCTCCCCCCCCTCTCCCCCCCTCCTCTCCCTCTCTCTCTCTCTCTCTACACCACGGAGAGAGATATGCTGTAGAGAGAGAGGGAAGAAGAAAGTTCTCTAGTCGAGAGATTAGAGAGGAAGTGTGTATGTGTGTGTATGTGTGTGTGTTCGTGTTTGTGTGTGTTCGTGTTTGTGTGTGTGTATGCGTGCGTGCATCCATGTGTGTGTGTGTGTGTGTGTTCGTGTTATTGTGTGTGCGTGCGTGCATCCATGTGCGTTCGTGTGTGTATGTGTGTGTATTTGTTTGTGTGTGTTCGTGTTTTTGTGTGTTCGTGTTATTGTGTGTGTATGCGTGCGTGCATCCATGAGTGTGTGTGTGTGTGTGTGTGTGTTCGTTCGTGTGTGTGTGTGTGTGTGTGTGTGCGTTCGTGTGTGTGTGTGTGTGTGTGTTTGGAGGGTCGGGGGGGCTCTCAAAGTAGATGTGTTGTGCCAAGGATGTAATACCCAGTGTGCAGGGAGGAGATGGCTGGGTCATGGGACGCCTGGAGGATTACCTTGAAGTGGAGTCATAAGACTCTGAACAAAGGCTGTTCACATGCTGGTCATAAGAGCCCTGTTCCATAAAGTGATGCTGTTCCATATCTGTTGGTCTGTTGGTCTGTCTTCACTGAGGCTGGAGCACAGGGGGGAGCGGAGCTAGAGAGATCTGGTTAGAGGGCTAGTGTTGGTGTCAGAGGGTCCACTTGACTACAAGGTTGTTCCTCCTGTAAGCTGGTACCGGGTGCTCGATAGAAGGTAAGTGGGGTTGTGTTTTTGGTGTGGATCAGCTTGGCGTCTTTCTCTTTGATACTTTTTTGTGTTTTTTTTTAGGAGTGGGGCAGTCCCACTCATATTTTTCATTTTATTGGACAGATACAGTGAAGTCAGACAGGAAAGTAAGGAGAGAGAGGGCATGTCAGCAGGGCATGGGCCGGATTAGAACCCATGCCGACATGGGCATATGTGTGCACTGTAGACCGTGGTGCTAGACCACAGGACCACCCCAGGCCACACTTTTATGTGTTTTGACTTTTCCACTTTTGACAGACAGTGTTTTTCCTCGTACGATGATGTGGGTTTTATTCCTACTGTATCCTACTGTTGTTTAGACAAAAAAATGATGTTTCTTAACATTTTGGACCATGGAACATCTGTATCTGTGTAGATGGACTCCAACAATGTCCAAGAGAGGAGTTTGAATTGAGGACGTTGTTTCATATATGTTTCAATATAACAATGAATTAGTTTAAAAGCTTTTGGTCAGTTTTATCAAACCCCTGTAGTCAGTGGGTAGCTTTTCAGACTGAGCGTTGGTAGCTTTTAGGATTGGGGCGTTGGCGTTGGAGTCTTGGACAACCATTTTTCTTTTTTACACTCCTCTTCATCCTGTTTTTGTCCTCTCTTTTCGTACACTCCTCTCCATCCACTTTTCATTCATAAACATTTGAGGAGAAATGTTCTAATGCTTGGGGGTCAATAAGACCCGGACAGACAGAGTGACCCAGGGATGACACGGCCTGTTGGACCTCCAGGAGCCAACAGCATAATGGCTGTCCTCTACGTTTTGACACGTTTTCTTCTAATGATTCTCTTTTGTTGGGGTTGTGGTGCGTGATAGTTGTTGGATTTTTTTAATACATTTTTTTATAGCACCTTTTTTGCTGCTCCAAAGCTGCTCCAAAGCGCTTTACAACGGCCTCTCATTCACCCATTCACACACACATTCACACACCAATGGAGGCAAGCTGTCATGCAAGGCGCTCACTGGGAGCAATTTGGGGTTCAATGTCTTGCCCAAGGACACTTCGACATGTGGCCACCCGGGGCTCGAACTGTCGATCTGCCGACCTTGTGATCATTAGGCGGCGATTCTACCTCCTGCGCCACAGCCACCGGGTTGTGGTGCGTGATAGTTGTTGGAATTTTGACTGATTGTTTTATCCATAACATAACATTTTACATGTTTGGCATTTAGCAGACGCCTTATTCCAAAGCGACTTATAATCAATACATTTGACTAAGCAAGTGAATCATCAATCCACCAGTCGTAGCAGGAAGAGTGATCTAGCTCAGGCCCGGGGCCATTGGCAGTCTCTGTGATAGAAGGAAAAAATTAAGATAAAACAAATATATACACAATGGAGAAACAGAGAAACAGTACAGGGGGAGCAGTAGAAGTCTTAGGGCACTCAGTAAAGGGGAAAAGCGGGTGTCTGCTGGGGGGTAGTAGATGTCTCAGGAGGGACAGTACAGGGGGGTAGTAGATGTCTCAGGAGAAACAGTACAGGGGGTAGTAGATGTCTCAGGAGAAACAGTACAAGGGGGTAGTAGATGTCTCAGGAGACGCGTGCTGGGGGGCAGTAGATGTCTCAGCTACATGCTATGGAAAGTCCGAACATCTCTGACATAACTGTCAAAAATTAAAAGCTTGAGCAAAGCTAAGCCGCCGTGTTAGTTTCCGTTCTGTAAAGAAGTCTAGTGTATGATACATACTGGGTATCAGCGGAGGCTACCTCCACCAGCCTCTGCTTCTGGATATCAAAGAACCCAACACGCGTCTACCGTAGTATAATTATGTTGGTACTTCGTGAGTTTAGAATGATAAGGTTCTATCTCTGTTTAGAATGATAAGGTTCTATCTCCGTTTAGGGCAGTTCAGAGATATTGAGCGTCAAAGTTTTTACATTCCATGATGTTTTGTGAGATGGAACCTTTGTATTTTATTCATTACTAACTCAAAAATGTCAACATTTAAAAAATAACTCCACACAGGCATTAATAAACACCTAATGGATCAGATTATGTAAAAAACTCAATTTTGACCAAAAATGGAGATAGAACCTTATAATGCTAACGTCACGACTTGGTATCTTGATTTAATCCACTATTATCCAAAGTGGACGTCCTCCCCAAAGTGCCGAGCAGCAGACAGAACTCTAAGCACTACGGCCCACTGTATTGCACTACGGGTCATTACAAGTCTCTACCTTTCAGCCCCTGTTCTCTAGCCCGGCTGGGGCGGCTGTGTCTCAGGAGGTAGAGCCGCCGTCTAATGATCGCAAGGTTGGCAGATTGGCGGTTCGAGCCCCGGCTGGCCACATGTCGAAGTGTCCTTGGGCAAGACACTGAACCCCAAATTGCTCCCAGTGAGCGGGCTGGCGCCTTGCATGGCAGCTTGCCGCCATTGGTGTGTGAATGTGTGTGTGAATGGGTGAATGAGAGGCCGTTGTAAAGCACTTTGGATAAAGGCATAGCTATATAAGTGCAGTCCATTTAGCAAGTCTCTGCCTTTCAGCCCCTGTTCTTTAGGCCTGTTCTTTAGGCCTGTTCTTTAGGCCTGTTCTTTAGGCCTGTTCTTTAGGCCTGTTCTTCAGGCCTGTTCTTTAGGCCTGTTCTTTAGGCCTGTTCTTTAGGCCTGTTCTTTAGGCCTGTTCTATAGCCCTGTTCTTTAGGCCTGTTCTTTAGGCCTGTTCTTTAGGCCTGTTCTATAGCCCTGTTCTTTAGGCCTGTTCTTTAGGCCTGTTCTTTAGGCCTGTTCTATAGCCCTGTTCTTTAGGCCTGTTCTTTAGGCCTGTTCTTTAGGCCTGTTCTTTAGGCCTGTTCTTTAGGCCTGTTCTTTAGGCCTGTTCTATAGCCCTGTTCTTTAGGCCTGTTCTATAGGCCTGTTCTTTAGGCCTGTTCTTTAGGCCTGTTCTATAGGCCTGTTCTATAGCCCTGTTCTATAGCCCTGTTCTTTGGGCCTGTTCTTTAGGCCTGTTCTTTAGCCCTGTTCTATAGCCCTGTTCTTTAGCCCTGTTCTTTAGGCCTGTTCTTTAGGCCTGTTCTTTAGGCCTGTTCTTTAGGCCTGTTCTATAGGCCTGTTCTATAGGCCTGTTCTTTAGGCCTGTTCTATAGCCCTGTTCTTTAGCCCTGTTCTTTAGCCCTGTTCTATAGCCCTGTTCTTTATGCCTGTTCTTTAGCCCTGTTCTTTAGGCCTGTTCTATAGGCCTGTTCTATAGGCCTGTTCTTTAGGCCTGTTCTATAGGCCTGTTCTATAGCCCTGTTCTTTAGGCCTGTTCTTTAGGCCTGTTCTATAGCCCTGTTCTTTAGGCCTGTTCTTTAGGCCTGTTCTTTAGGCCTGTTCTTTAGGCCTGTTCTTTAGGCCTGTTCTTTAGGCCTGTTCTTTAGCCCTGTTCTTTAGGCCTGTTCTTTAGGCCTGGTCTCTGCAGGGGCGTGTAGGTGGCAGGATCAGCTCCCACCCAGAGGCTCCATAAGAGGATTTGTTGCCCCAAGAAAGAGACATTTGGTGCAGTACTGGTGCGATAGAAACGCAGAGGAGAGTTCACAGTTCGTGACGTTAGAATTATAAGGTTCTATCTCCATTTTTGTCAAAATTTAGTTTTTTACATAATCTGATCCATTAGGTGTTTATTAATGCCTGTGTGGTGTTATTTTAAAAATGTTTTGTGAGATCTCACAAAACATAATGGAATGTAAAAACTTAACGGAGATAGAACCTTCTCATTCTAAGCTCACGAGTTGTCACAGTTGTTTGTTCTACCCGTTCTGTCGGTGTCAAACGGAGGGAACAGTTGGAGGACAGTTGGTGTTTGGTGATGCGTCACTAACAGATAATGGACAGTCAGGGATGCGTGACGGTGATATATTAGAGCTAATGTTGCCTAATGTCCCATCGTATTGTCCATTGTCCAATGTCCATATCTATCTATCTATCTATCTATCTATCTATCTATCTATCTAATAGTAGCAACGATAGCGCCAATAGTAGCAGTAGCAGCATAGTGCAATTGTTATCTTGAATAGAGAGAACCATATGAAGATGGGGGGACCAAACGTAAAGAAAATACTCAACTGTACCTTCTTCTTGTTTTTGTTTTTTCCCTCAGGCACAAAAGGTCTGGATCGAGAGGACGTTTCAGAAAAGGGAATGCATTCAAATCTTCCCCAGCAAGGAGCCCAACAGGTAAAGAACCGTAGGCTAGCGCTGTGGCCTTGGGTATCACTAGAACACACATTTACCCCCAATTAGACAACCCATATGCTTCCCAATCCATTTTGAGCCATTTGAGGGTTTTAATATCATTTGGGGAAAACCCTACTTTCGCTCCTGACCTACTTAAACCTGGCGTTGGTGATTTTTAGAGTGCTGCCTTTATCGTGTTCCCACTCCAACGTGCTGCAAATTCCCTCCAGTACCAAAATCCATCTGGAGTATCAACGACATCTAATAATAATAATAATAATAATAATAATAATAATAATAATAATAACCAAATCCCTCAAAACGGTGTGTATTTTCATATGACTTAGCGTGTAAACCCAACCGACAACCCAAACAGAGAGTGAAACACGTTCCAGGGCATGCATCAACTGCTGCAGCTGGCCGTAGCCATGGCGACCCAACGGCCACGTAGTGAAAGCAACACAGTAGAAGACTCTGTTTGACTCTCTCTTTACTCATCCAGGGCTTGAGGGCAGAAACATATTTGTCATTTATCTGATTCGTTCCCCGATTCACTAGATAACCGTCCGTTTGTGTTGTTTCTGTTAGGAGAGATAGGGAGAGATTTCTTAAATTAAACAAGCCTGTTGTTTGTTAGGAATCTTTCTCCTCTCCTGGCAACACGTTTGACTTCACTCTGTCCAAATAGGATTTTTGTGTCGGAGTCCAGGAAGACTAGCTAATGTCATGGCATTAGCTAATCGTGACGTTAGAATTATCTAACGTTCTATCTCCATTTTTGGTCAAAA
>NC_137690.1:74966817-74971817 GCF_963989245.1 Nansenia antarctica
CTGCCACAGTATTATCGGGCGCACGGAGCAAAGCTTCAGATTTGCAGCTTAAGAGGGGATTTTCCCATTGTTCTCCCGACCAACCACTGTCTAACCACCCTACATTTACCTAATCTCACAGTTCTCCACATGCCTCTCTCTCTCTCTCCACAGCTAGATAGAGAGGCCATACACGCGGGTGTGGGTTATAGGTTACGGTACGGTATATACTATACAATATCGGTTAATATCTAAAGACCTAGATAGCCATGGGGGTCCTTGGCTTGGCTTTTAATCAAACCATTTCACTCACACTGGATAGACGATCACTATAGATTATAACATGGGATAGTATGGGGGGATTCTCGGTCGGTGGTGAGTTGGAGCTGTTTTATAGGGCAAGCTCAGGGTGATGGGTGACGGTATGGATGGTTTCACAAGAGGGGGATTGTAAGACAGGAGGCCCCCCCCCCCGCCACCGTGGTGGAGCTCATTATCCCTGCATCACCAGACAGGCTCCAGTGAGCCATAGCATCTCTCAAACGCACCCTTGTGCACCAACGGTTAACAACACGTTACCCGTTAACAACATGATTAGGAGCGCATTCCGCACACGCATGTGACCGGCGCTGCTGTATTCTTCTTCCTGCTTATAGGGAACGCTGAACGCTTCACGCTACGACAAGGAAGGACGACTCATCACCCTCGAGTGAGAGAGAGGGAGGGAGGGAGGTCAGGGGTCAGGGCCGTTGGGTGGTCATGTGATTCGGGGGGTGTCCGTGGTCGAACAAACAAGGTCGCAGAGGACAATTTTCTGAAAAGAGCCTCTTTTAAAATGCTAACCTGCTATTTACACACAACGACCACTAGCTGTGCCGTCTTGTAAATTAGCCTGCTTCCTACACAGAAAAACTGGAAAAATAGCTTTATATACTAGCTTATCCTGAAGTGATTTTGAAAATGTAAGGATACTGGGTGGTAGAACGCACATATCTAGGAAAAGTCATGGAGGAAAGGAGGGTCCTGAAATTTGATCGAGTGCAAAGATATAACACTTTTTTTTAACTCATCATGGCTGATTAAGTGTTAACACTGGATCTTTGCTGCTGTCTGTCTGTCTGTCAGAGGGCTGTGTGCTGTGTCTGTCTGTCTGTCTGTCAGAGGGCTGTGTGCTGTGTCTGTCTGTCAGAGGGCTGTGTGCTGTGTCTGATCTCTGACGCATCTGGACTAATGTTGTTAGAGAGGAAGGCATGCCAACCGGCTGGTGAGACAGACACACACCCCTGTCTTATCACATAATCTGGCGTCCACGGCTGTATGAATTCCAACGGAGGCAGACATCGGAGAACAGGCTCATTGTCATATCTGGAACGCAATTAGGAGGAATTATATCAAACACAACATGTATTTATGTGGATACCATTCCTTAATCCATTCCATGGATTACAGCGAGCCCATCCTCACAATTTCTCGCCTCTACCAGCCTCCCCGGATTCACTCTCATCATCAAGCCACATGCCATTCATTGACACATAAACAGAAAACTACTGTATGTTTGAAACAAGTCGTGACGTTTAAATGTTTATTAATGCCTGTGTGGTGTTATTTTTAAAATGTTGAAATGTTTTAGTTAGTAATTAATCAAATACAAAGGTTCCATCTCACAAAACATAATGGAATGTAAAAACGTTGACGCTCAATATCTCTGAACTGCCCTAAACGGAGATAGAACCTTATCATTCTAAAACTCACGATGTCACAGAGATGTGGTTTTTAAAGCATTGAACTGATCCACTTAAACGTGTCCACTGAACCCCTATTAAAGGCCCTGACCTTTGACCTCTCTGGTGTGTGTTTGCAGATCACAGTGTTCCGTATGGGCTCAGAGGGACAGCAGGACATAGAGATGTCCATACTGACAGCCTTGCTCAAAGGTAAACCGAAACACATACTGTACATTGTGTCACAGGGATTCAACTGTGATTTTCTTTTTCCTAAGCTATTCTACCAACAATGGGACTTCCACTCACCCCCCCTCCCCCCTCCCCATGTCACACACACACACACACACACCTTGGCCTCACAAACAAGCACCCTGCCTCTCATTGTCTCTGGGACTTCCACACTTATTGCTCTACTGCCCCTTTATACTAAATCTAAGTCTAAGTGTCTTTGTAGGACAATCTACTCTGTATACTGCAATTACACCTAGATTTCGGGCGGAGAAGCGGCGAACAAGCAACGCCAGCGTCCTCTCTCAACCGGCATTTTTTGAAAAGCTCAAATTTTGTTGTGCTTCCAGGCACCAACGCCTCGGCCCCTGACCAGCTGAGTCTCGCCCTGGCCTGGAACAGGGTGGATATCGCCCGGAGTCAGATCTTCGTCTACGGACACCACTGGCCTGTGAGTGAGAGAGAGAGAGAGAGAGAAAGAGAGAGAGAGAGAGACAGAGAGAGACAGACAGACAGACAGACAGAGAGAGTGAGACATAGAGAGAGAGACAGAGACAGAGAGAGAGAGAGACAGACAGAGAGAGAGAGAGAGAGAGAGACACAGAGAGACACAGAGAGAGAGACAGAAAGAGAGAGAGACAGAGACAGAGACAGAGAGAGACAGAGACAGAGACAGAGACAGAGAGAGACAGAGAGAGAGAGACAGAGACAGATGTTGGGACAGTAACCCGTAATAATGTTATGAAGATAGCCCCCCCCACCCCCCCCCAAAAGAAAAGCTAACCATGGCTCTGTGTGTTCCTATGTCCCCTCCGTGGTTCTCCCCTCCGTGGTGGGGCCAGCCTGTGAGTGCCCTCCCCGCCAACGCCGACCACCCCATGCCCCCGTCCATGACCGCCCACGGGGGGAGCAAAGGGAAAGCCCGCGGGAAGAAGGGCAAAGGGGGCAAGGCCAAACCTGAACCCCCCAAGGAGACGGACCCCCGGAAACTGGAGCTGCTCAACTGGGTAAACCAGCTGGCTGTGGTGATGTCACAATGTTCACAGTTTACAACAGTCGTGATGTCACAATGTTCACAGTTTACAACAGTCGTGATGTCACAATGTTCACAGTTTACGACAGTGGTGATGTCAGAATGTTCAGTTTACAACAGTCGTGATGTCAGAATGTTCACAGTTTACAACAGTCGTGATGTCACAATGTTCACAGTTTACAACAGTCGTGATGTCAGAATGTTCAGTTTACGACAGTGGTGAAGTCAGAATGTTCAGTTTACGACAGTGGTGATGTCAGAATGTTCAGTTTACGACAGTCGTGATGTCAGAATGTTAAGTTTACAACAGTCGTGATGTCAGAATGTTCAGTTTACGACAGTGGTGATGTCAGAATGTTCAGTTTACGACAGTCGTGATGTCAGAATGTTCACAGTTTACGAAAGTCGTGATGTCAGAATGTTCACAGTTTACAACAGTCAGACATACCGGTAGTATACAGGTACCAGGGGAGGCCGTTGGAGGTAGAAATCGGAGGACAGGCTTATTGTAAATGCATGGAACGGAATGAGGAACGGTATCAAACAGTTGACACCATTCCTTGTTCCTTGTGCACCAGTGGTGGACTCAGGCTGTTTGAAGGGCAGGGGGGGCGAAAAGAAAAAAAGGGCACCTACTGCACAACATGGGACCCCATCAGTGCACATGGTCAAGTTTAGACCATTGGAGGCGCACCAATAGGGCACGTGCTCTCATTTTCGCCACTCAAAAGGGCATTTTTGCCACTCAAAAGGGCACTTAAGCGAGATGTTTTTCAACCGTGGGGGCACCAGGAGGGGCAGTTGCCCCCCCTGCCCCCCCTCTGAGTCTGCCAGTGTTGTGCACGCTCTACCAGCTGAGCCACAGAGGACTCTGTTGTCTCTCTGTTGTGGTCCCCCAGGTGAACTCTCTGGAGCAGGCCATGATGGACGCCCTGGTGCTGGACAGGGTGGACTTTGTGAAGCTGCTGATCGAGAACGGGGTGAACATCCACCACTTCCTCACCATCCCCCGGCTAGAGGAGCTGTACAACACGGTGAGCACAGGGAGGGAGGCCAGCGGGCCCAGGAAACGAAGAGTCCAAAAGACAGGGAAGCCGGAATGTGGGTTCAGATGACGTCCTTCTAGGACGTGCAGATGACGTCTTTAGGACATCTTATGGACTACAGAAGACGATTCAGTAGTCCATAAGACGTCCTAAAGAGGTAATCTAGGACGACCACTAGTTGGCCGCTTGTAAATTAGCCTGCTTCCTACACAGAAAAACGGCAAAATACTAGCTTATCCTGATGTAAGGATACTGGGTGGTAGAACGCACATATCTAGGAAAAGTCATGAAAGGAGGGTCCTGAAATTTGATCGAGTGCAAAGATATAACATTTTACTCATGGCTGTTCTAGTGTTAACTGACATAGTTAAAGTATAGCATTCTTCACAATGAATCGATTCTACAAAAAAACAGCAGATCATTTCAGAGAATGAACTGTTTCATCATCTAATGGTTTATATCCAAATACAAATAAATGAATTATGTCATGTGGCAGTCAAAGGTTTTCTCTTCAACCTGCTGTTTCCATTTCTATGTTGTCAGTCAACATTCATTCAAAATCCCCCAGAGGTCAACGTTGTATGTACCATTATCATAATGCTTAACCTCTTAATCTGCTACACCATAAAATGCACTTAAGGTAAAGAGAGTCAGAGCACTCGACCCCATTGTGATGTCTAGGTCACCATTATATTGCTTTTAGTTGGGGGTTGATTTTGAGAGATTATTACCATTGTACGTATCCATATGCATATGTATATATATATATATATAGTATATATATATACTGTATATATATATATATTATTTATTTATTTAATATATATATATATATTATCTGATGGCTCCTTCAAACGATCCCTCAAAACCTGCCTTTTAAACTTGCTTTTAACCTTTAACTATGTTTATTGTTGCTTTTACTGACTGTGCTTTTGCTATTTACCTCTGTTCTATTCTTGTTCTCTCCATGGAATGTAGTGTCTTTATTAT
>NC_137690.1:74976817-75014317 GCF_963989245.1 Nansenia antarctica
GTTCTATGTACTCGTGTTATCTGTTGCTTGTTGTTTCTGTGTTTTTGTGTACCCCTACTGTCAGCCTCTTAAAGTTCAACTTTTTTAATATGAATGTATGTGTTACGGTACATGTGGGAACACGGTACGTGTGGGAAAACTAGGGTTAGGGTTAGGTGCTAGGGTGCTACGGTTAGGGTTAGGCGTAGGGTTAGGGGTAGGGTTAAGGTTAGGGGTAGGGTTACGGTTAGGGTTACGGTTAGGGTTAGACATGCCAGCATGTACCAAGTCACCCTAGCACCTAACCCTAACCCTAGTTTTCCCACATGTACCGTCTTCCCACATGTACCTTAACAGATGCACAAACGTCAACTTGGTAGTATTAACACTCCGATACATACTTGACATTTGAACATTTCATCCGTACTTAACTAGGATGACGACCCGCGGCCGAAGGGCAAGGGCAAGAGGAACAAGAAGAAGAAGGAGGAGGAGATCGACATCGACGTGGACGATCCCGAGGTCTGCCGCTTCCAGTACCCCTTCCACGAGCTGATGGTGTGGGCGGTGCTGATGAAGCGCCAGAAGATGGCGCTGTTCCTGTGGAAGCGGGGCGAGGAGGCCATGGCCAAGGCGCTGGTGGCCTGTAAGCTGTACAAGGCCATGGCGCACGAGTCCTCGCAGAGCAACCTGGTGGACGACATCTTCCAGGACCTGGAGAACAACTCCAAGTGAATTTTTCCCTTTTTAAAAATGCTTCTAGTCTAGTGTGTATCTCCTTTAAAACGCTTCTATCTAGTGTGTATCTCTATCTACCCAGTAAACAAAGAGTCCAAAAGACGTCCTCAGGGAAGCCGGAATGTGGGTTCAGATGAAATCTTTCTAGGACGTCCAGATGACGTCTTTCTAGGACGTCCAGATGACGTCTTTAGGACGTCTTATGGACTACAGATCGTCCTCTGGACGTCCTAGAAAGACGTCATCTGAACCCACATTCCGGCTTCCCTGAGGACGTCTTTTGGACTCTTTGTTTACTGGGTTCTATCTAGTGTGTATCTCCTTGCGTCCTCAGTGTGTGCTCGTGTCGGTATTTACTTGACATAGGCCTACGTGACGTCCTCCGATTTCTACCTTTCTACCTAGGTTGTTATAATTTAAATTTTGGTTGTTGAGCTCACTAGAACAGCCGTGCCTTTTTTACAGACTAAAAGAGCCGCCCCTCTTTACAATGCTCAAGCTGCTATTTACACACAACGACCACTAGTTGGCCGCTTGTAAATTAGCCTACTTCCTACACAGAAAAACGGCAAAATTGTTTTATATATTAGCTTATCCTGATCCTGTGATTTAGAAAATGTAAGGATACTGGGTGGTAGAACGCACATATCTAGGACAAGTCATGAAAGGAGGGTCCTGAAATGTTGATAAAGATATAACACTTTTCTTTACTCATGTCTGTTCTCATGGTTGTTTACTAACCCCTCGTGGCTCGTGTTAACCCCGTACCCTCCCCTCCCCAGGGAGTTTGGCCAGCTGGCCTACGAGCTGCTGGACCAGTCCTACAAGCGTGACGAGCAGGTGGCCATGAAGCTGCTGACCTACCAGCTGACGAACTGGAGCGACTCCACCTGCCTGAAGCTGGCGGTGGCGGCCAAGCACAGGGACTTCATCGCCCACACCTGCAGCCAGATGCTGCTGACAGACATGTGGATGGGCTGCCTGAGGATGGGCAAGAGCAACGGCTTCAAGGTTGGCTAGCTGTCTGTCTGTCTGGCTAGCTGTCTGTCTGTCTGTCTGCCTGAGGATGGGCAAGAGCAACGGCTTCAAGGTTGGCTAGCTGTCTGTCTGTCTGGCTAGCTGTCTGGCTGTCTGTCTGTCTGGCTGTCTGGCTGTCTGTCTGTCTGGCTGCCTGAGGATGGGGAAGAGCAACGGCTTCAATGTGTCTGTCTGGCTAGCTGTCTGTCTATCTGTCTGTCTGTCTGGCTGTCTGAGGATGGGGAAGAGCAACGGCTTCAAGGTGGGTGGTGGTGAGACGCCCCCCGCACACTGGCTAGCTGTCTGTCTGGCTGGCTGTCTGTCTGGCTGTCTGTCTGGCTAGCTGTCTGTCTGTCTAGCTGTCTGTCTGGCTAGCTGTCTGTCTGTCTGGCTGGCTGTCTGTCTGTCTGCCTGGCTGGCTGGCTAGCTGGCCTGCACACTGGCTAGCTGTCTGTCTGTCTGTCTGGCTGGCTGGCTGTCTGTCTGGCTAGCTGTCTGTCTGTCTAGCTGTCTGTCTGGCTAGCTGTCTGTCTGTCTGTCTGGCTGGCTGTCTGTCTGTCTGCCTGGCTGGCTGGCTAGCTGGCCTGCACACTGGCTAGCTGTCTGTCTGGCTAGCTAGTTAGCCTGGACACTGGCTAGCTGTCTGTCTGTCTGGCTAGCCTGCACACTGGCTAGCTGTCTGTCTGTCTGTCTGTCTGGCTAGCTAGCCTGCACACTGTTTGTTTTCGAAAGAAAAGTCCATTACATCAGATCCCGATATGAGGACCAAAGCATTATAACGTGTCACAAATGTGTTGGTCAACAGTGTGTGATGTCAACACCCATGTCCATAGATTTGTCCACTAGCTACTATGTTGTTGTTGTTTTCAACCTGTTTCCCTGGTCTCCAGGTGATTCTTGGGATTGTTTTTCCTCCGTCCATCCTGCTCATGGACTTCCGCCTGGGGGAGGAGGTGGCCACCTCAGAGACCACCGAGGAGGCCAAGGAGAGGGAGGACGACAGCAAGTCCAACAAGGTAACCCCTGACGACCACACCTCTGACACACACTCACACACACACACAAGCATACACACACACACAAGCATACACACACACACAAACACACAAGCATACACACACACACAAGCATACACACACATATATACTGTACATACACACACACACACACATATATACTGTACACACACAAGCATACACTCACTAAACACAGACACACACACACACACATACTGTACACACACACTAGCATACACTCACTAAACACAGACACACACACACATACTGTACACACACACTAGCATACACTCACTAAACATGCACATACACACACACACACACTAAACACGCACACACACACACAAACACACACACACACACACACCAGCATACACATAACACACACACACACACACACACACACACACACACACCTCTCCAAAAGCACAGTTGGCCAGATAATGAGGGTAATGATGAACTGACCGCTGACCATGCTGCATCCAGGACAGTTACGTGGACACACACACACACACACACACACTCACACACACACACACACACACACACACACACACACACACATACACACACACACACACACACACACACACACATACACACACACACACACACACACATACACACACACACAGTCACACACACACACACACAGTTGAGGCTCATGATGAGTTGACCAGTGACCATGCTGCCTCCAGGACAGTAACGTGGACACACACACACACACACACACACACGCACACACACACTGAACTGACCAGTGAGCATGCTGCCTCCAGGACAGTTACGTGGACACACACACACACACACACACACACACACACACACGCACACACACACACACACACACTGAACTGACCAGTGAGCTTGCTGTATGCTTCCAGGACAGTAACGTGGACGCTGTGTCTAAGAAGGGCGATGAGGAGGACCACCAGAAGAAACAACGGAGGATTCCCATTGGACGGAAGATCTACGAGTTCTACAACGCCCCGTTCACCAAGTTCTGGTTCAACACTGCAAGTAGACTTATTCTGTTGATACACTTGTGTTGACTATAGACTTCTAGACTATAGACTTCTAGACTATAGACTTCTAGACTGTAGACTTCTAGACTATAGACTTCTAGACTATAGACTTCTAGTATAGAAGTGACTTCTGTCTTGTAATCGGTTTCCTCAGACATGCTTGAAACATGTGCGGCTGTGGCGCAGGAGGTAGAGCCGCCATCTAATGATGAGAGCTGTCTGTCTGTCTGGCTAGCTAGTTAGCCTGCACACTGGCTAGCTGTCTGTCTGGCTGGCTAGCCTGCACACTGGCTAGCTGTCTGTCTGTCTGGCTAGCTAGTTAGCCTGCACACTGGCTAGCTGTCTGTCTGTCTGGCTAGCTAGTTAGCCTGCACACTGGCTAGCTGTCTGTCTGTCTGGCTAGCTAGTTAGCCTGCACACTGGCTAGCTGTCTGTCTGTCTGTCTGGCTAGCTAGCCTGCACACTGTTTTTCGAAAGAAAAGTCCATTACATCAGATCAGACCGATATGAGGACCAAAGCATTAGAACGTGTCACAAATGTGTTGGTCAACAGTGTGTGACGCCCATGTCATTTACTATGTGTCTGTCTCTGGTCAGATCTCCTACCTGGGGTACCTGATGTTGTACAACTACATCATCCTGGTGAAGATGGAGCGCTGGCCGTCCCTGCAGGAGTGGATCGTCATCTCCTACATCATCACCCTGGGACTGGAGAAAGTCAGACAGGTACATGACATCATCACCCTGGGACTGGAAAAAGTCAGACAGGTACACACCATTATGACATCATCACCCTGGGACTGGAGAAAGTCAGACAGGTACATGACATCATCACCCTGGGACTGGAGAAAGTCAGACAGGTACATGACATCATCACCCTGGGACTGGAGAAAGTTAGACAGGTACATGGTGGTCCAGTGGTCTAGCACCATGGCCTGGGGTGGTCCAGTGGTCTAGCACCATGGCCTGGGGTGGTCCAGTGGTCCAGTGGTCTAGCACCATGGCCTGGGGTGGTCCAGTGGTCCAGTGGTCTAGCACCATGGCCTGGGGTGGTCCAGTGGTCCAGTGGTCTAGCACCATGGCCTTTGTTTTTGTCCACTAGCTACTATGTTGTTGACACCAGATCCTGATGTCGGAGCCGGGGAAGCTGAAGCAGAAGATCAACGTTTGGCTGGAGGAGTACTGGAACATCACGGACGTGGCGGCCATCTCCGTGTTCCTGATGGGCCTGTTGCTACGGTTACAGAGCGAGCCCTACATGGGCTGGGGCCGCGTCATCTACTGCGTGGACATCATCTTCTGGTACATCCGCGTGCTGGACATCTTCGGAGTCAACAAGTACCTGGGGCCGTACGTCATGATGATCGGGAAGATGGTGAGATTCCCGTTCGATTATTATCGTTCGTTTGCGTGACGGTTTTTTGTGTGTCTGAGATAGGACCCGGTGAAGAGTATACATTTTCTCATGTCACCCCCCTCCTTCGCACCCTTCACTGGCTCCCGATAGCAGCTCGCATCAGATTCAAGACCCTGGTGCTTGCCTACCAGGCAGCAAAAGGGACAGCCCCTGCATACCTGCAGACAATGGTCACCGCCCAAACTTCAGCCCGTGCACTCCGCTCCTCCATCTCTGCTGGTGGTCTTCTATCACGACGACTGCCAATGGCCCCTGGCCTGAGCTAGATTACGCCTCCTGCTAGAAGTGGTGAATTGATGTGGTTGGGGAGGGCGTTTCAGAGGGACGGGGCTGCGGCTGAAAAGGCCCGATCACCCCAGGTCCAGAGCTTGGTCCTGGTGGTCTAGAGGGTGGTTTAGTCATGTGTGTCTCTCCTGTCTTCTAGATGATTGACATGCTGTACTTCTTTTCTAGATGATTGACATGCTGTACTTCTTTTCTAGATGATTGACATGCTGTACTTCGTGGTGATCATGCTGGTGGTGTTGATGAGTTTCGGCGTGGCGCGCCAGGCCATCCTGCACCCCGACGAGAAGCCCACGTGGCGTCTGGCCAGGAACATCTTCTACATGCCCTACTGGATGATCTACGGGGAGGTGTTTGCGGACTCGATAGACCGTAAGACTAGAGTTCATAGTAAGATTGCCTGTTTCCTGTTTCATGGGGCGGATGATCATGATTCCTATTTCCTTTCCTATCCTGTGATCGTCGTTTTGTGTGTGTGTGTGTGTGTGTGTGTGTGTGTGTGTGTGTGTGTGTGTGTGTGTGTGTGTGTGTGTGTGTGTGCGTGGGCACGTGTCTCACCCAGTGAAATATTTTTGTTCCCTTTCAGTCGGTAATACATTAGACTTATATAGTGCTTTTCTAGACACTCAAAGACGCTTTACAAACTGAGAAGATCGAGTAGTAATAATAAAAAGAAACAAAAGGTAAATAGAAGAAAGTATAGGGGCCTAATTAAGGTAGTGCTGGGGACACATGGGAAGGGGAGAGGGAGAGGGTTAACGATGTAATGATGAATAAAGCATCAGTAATGAGTAAAGAAAACGGATAAAACATTTTTTTAAACTTAACTGCCATGGTTTACCAAAAGAGACCACTGGTGAACTGACTGAACGAGAAGGTAAGGTTGCTATGCAACCAGTGTTCCCTGAAGGAGGGAAACCAGAATACACCACAAGAGGGCGCCATTTCGCCCCCTTTGGGCTCGGTGGAGAGCAGTGTTGGACTGGGGAAATATCCAATGTCCAAATGGCAGGATTTTGGGCAACCCTTATTTTATTTGACAAAGATCATTGGCAACAGACATACAGGTTATGGGGCAGGAGATGGGCACCTATGGGCCCAATAGTAATTAGTGGTTTTCTGACAATCTAGGTTTTGGGGCTGGTGGTTTTGGGTGGATTTAGCGGTTTTTAGACTGGTGGTGGTTAGGCTGGAAATTGTCAATCCTATCTGTGTGTCTGTGTGTCTGTGTCTGTGCGTCCGTGCGTGTGTGTGTGTGTGTGTGTGTGTGTGTGTGTGTGTGTGTCTGGCATTCACTCAAAGCTCAGTGTCTTTTTACCCATACAAAGAAGAGACCTCAATACATATATATACTATGTGTGTGTATAGAAACAGTATGCTAATGATTAAACCACCATCATGACTTACCACATTAACAAAAGTGTTTTTGACTGATGGACAATAGAATGTATTGCTTCTCTTTTTATGACGATCATCTGCCTGCTAGAAATACCATCACTGAGTTTGTGACGTTAGAATTATAAGGTTCTATCTCAATCTTTGGTCAAAATTGAGTTTTTTTTACATAATCTGATCCATTAGGTGTTTATTAATGCCTGTGTGGTGTTATTTTTAAAATGTTGACATTTCTTTTCTTAGTAATTAATAAAATACAAAGGTTCCATCTCACAAAACATAATGGAATGTAAAAACGTTGACGCTCAATATCTCTGAACTGCCCTAAACGGAGATAGAACCTTATCATTCTAAACGGAGATAGAACCTTATCATTCTAAACGGAGATAGAACCTTATCATTCTAAACGGAGATAGAACCTTATCATTCTAAACGGAGATAGAGCCTTATCATTCTAAACTCACGTGATGTCATAATACAAACTGAACCGTGTCATTCTGAGGTCACCAGTTGTGTTGTTGTTGTTGTCCCCTGCCCAGAGGAAGACAGTATGACATCATAATAATCACATTACAGTTCAAGCAATCGTTTTAAAATGCAACACACACCAGGTTGACCGGGACTCTCTCCAAACAGGATTAACCTGGATTTGGAGGTGAACACAAACACAAACACAAACACAAACACAGACACACACACACACACACACACACACACACACACACACACACACAAACACAAACACAAAATAATCAATTTAACCACTGAGCCCAACAATGGATGGAATCCTGATCTTCTTCTTCTTCTTCTTCTTTTCTTTTTCTTCTTCTTCTTCTTCTTCTTCTCCTCCTCCCCCTCCTCTTCCTCCTCCTCCTCCTCCCCCTCCTCCCCCTCCTCCTTCTTCTTCTTCTTCTTCTTCTCCTCCTCCCCTTCCTCCTCCTCCTTCTTCTTCTTCTTTTTCTTCTTCTTCTTCTTTTTCTTCTTCTTCTTCTTCTTCTTCTTTTTAGACTAAAGTACACAGACACCAGTCATCCTCTGGGCTTACGAGGGATGGGTTTACACAGACACCAGTCATCCTCTGGGCTTACGAGGGATGGGTTTACGGGTTTACTGAGAATTGTTTGATTGATGTTGCTGTATTTCTCTCTATTTCCTCTTTCTCTTGTCTGTTCTCATATCTGTTCACTCTCCCTGCTTCGTTGACTGGTAGTCTATGCAATGGAAATCAACCGTAAGTATCCTACAGTACAATGCCCTTATACATAAACACTTACTTTAGATGTGTACAAGATAAATATAAAAATAAAATCATATTTTCTGTCATTCATGGAAATTTATTTGGGTCAGCTAATTCTAATTAATCACATTTGTGACATATCCTGCATGTCATCCCTCCTCTCTCTCTCTCTCTCTCTCTCACCCATCCTTCCTCTCTAAATCTTCACTGTATCTGTCAAATAAAATGAATAAATATGAGTGGGACTGCCCCACTCAGAAGTGTGTATCTCTATGGTGGTGTATTAACCCTGCTCTCTGAAGCCCCCTGTGGTGACAACCTGTATGACGAGGACGGTAAGAAGCTTCCCCCCTGCATCCCTGGCGCCTGGCTGACCCCCGCCATCATGGCCTGCTATCTGCTGGTGGCCAACATCCTGCTGGTCAACCTGCTCATCGCTGTCTTCAAGTGAGGCATCCATCCATCCATCCATCCGTCCGTCCGTCCGTCCGTCCATCTTTCCATCCATCCATCCATCCATCCATCCCTCCATCCATCCGTCCATCCATCCATCCATCCATCCATCCATCCATCCATCCATCCATCCATTAATCCATTCATCCATCCATCCATCCATCCCTCCATCCGTCCGTCCGTCCGTCCATCCATCCATCCATCCATCCATCCATTAATCCATTCATCCATCCATCCATCCATCCATCCATCATCCAAGACGAGCTGTCCTGTCTTCAAGACAAGCTCATATAACTCATATTTTAGAGACTCTATACTGGCTTTCAGAATAGATTTCAAGATCCTTCTGCTTGTTTATAAAGCTCTCACTGGCATAGGACCAGAATATCTGAAAGACCTTTTGCTAGCATATCAGCCCAATTCGGTTGTTAAGTCGTGACGTGTTTCCGGGTCCAAAGTAGGCTGAGGCGCTCTCTTCGAAATGCCGCAGTAATAATAATAATTCATTATATTTGTATAGCGCTTTTCCGAGGCTCAAAGACCCTGACAATATGGGAAAAACAGGAAAGTGCTGTGTCCCTTGTTGTATGAATAGATCCGAGTCTAAAAAACGATTGAACTGTCATTCTACCGCTGTAGTACACTGGTACTCTGGTGCAGGGAATTTCTGCTTTGGACCCGGGAATTGCTAAACGTCACGTTTGACGTCAGACTTAACAACCGAATAGAGCTCTCAGGTCCTCTGACGCTGGTTTTCTCTGTGTACCACATGTAGTGTTCTAGTGTTAATGACTTCATGTGCTGTGTCTCCTCGTCTCGTCTCCACAGCAACACGTTCTGTGAGATCAAGTCCATCTCCAACCAGGTGTGGAAGTTCCAGCGCTACCAGCTGATCATGACCTTCCACGACCGGCCCGTCCTCCCGCCACCCCTCATCATCTTCAGCCACATCTACATCGTCCTGAGGCGCATCTGCTGCCGCTGCAAGAAGGCCCGGGGGGAGGGGGAGCAGGACGACCGCAACAGAGGCCTACGTGAGTGCTGCTTCTTATATATATACCTTATACCTTATCTACCATATACAGGTGCAACTCAAAAAAATTGAATATCGTGCTAAAGTTAATTTATTTCAGTAATTAGGGTTAAACTTAGATATTATATGGAATGGAATGGACTTTATTTGTCATTGCTACAGTACAGGTACCAAACAACGAAATTTAGGAGGGGTGGCTCCCCTGGTGTTAGGAAAGGGATTTATTTATTTATTTTTAGAAAAAGCATAAATGCATAAAATCACAAGAAGGTAAGGAGCTGGTTTACATCAATAAAGGCTATGTACACAATCCACTGTACTATACTGCACAGATAGTCAACTATATATTGACTCATTACATGCAAAGCGAGATATTTAAAGCCTTTATTTGTTATAAATTTGGTGATTATGGCTTACAGCTTATGAAAACCCCAAATTAAATATCTCAGAAATGTTTAATATTACATGAAATCAATAAGAAAAGGATTTTAAATACAGAAATGTCAGCCCTCTGAAAAGTATAATCATGCATATGTACAATGCAATGAGTCTATATAATATTTAAGTTTAACACTTTAAGTTGAATTACTGAAATGAATGGACTTTTGCACAATATTCAAATGTTTTGAGTTGCACCTGTATATATATATATATATATATATATATATGTATATATATATGTCTGTCTACGACAGGAACAGAGGCCTACGTGAGTGCTGCTTCTGTGTACCTTATACCTTATATACCTGTCTACCTTATATATATATATATATATATATATATATATATATATATGTCTGTCTACCTTATACCTTATCTACAATATATATATATATATGTCTGTCTACGACAGCAACAGAGGCCTACGTGAGTATATGAATATATATATATATATATATATATACTGTATATATATATAGAGAGAGAGAGAAAGAGAGAGAGTTCTCTGTCTCTCTGTCTCACTCTTTCTCTCACTCACTCCCTCTCTCTCTCACTCTCTCTTTCTCTTACTCTTTCTTTCTCACTCTCTCTCTCACTCTCTCACTCTCTCTTACTCTTCTCACTCTCTCTCTCTTACTCTTTCTCACTATCTTTCTCTCTTTCTCTCTCTCGTTCTCTCTCTGTCTCTCTCTCGTTCTCTCTCTCTCTCTTTCTCTCATTCTCTCTCTCTCTGACAGAGCTGGTTCTCTCTCTCTCTCTCTCTCTCTGACAGAGCTGGTTCTCTCTCTCTCTCTCTCTCTCTGACAGAGCTGGTTCTCTCTCTCTCTCTCTCTCTCTCTCTGACAGAGCTGGTTCTCTCTCTCTCTCTCTGACAGAGCTGGTTCTCTCTCTCTCTCTCTCTCTCTGACAGAGCTGGTTCTCTCTCTCTCTCTGACAGAGCTGGTTCTCTCTCTCTCTCTCTGACAGAGCTGGTTCTCTCTCTCTCTCTCTGACAGAGCTGGTTCTCTCTCTCTCTCTCTGACAGAGCTGGTTCTCTCTCTCTCTCTCTCTCTCTCTGACAGAGCTGGTTCTCTCTCTCTCTCTCTGACAGAGCTGGTTCTCTCTCTCTCTCTCTCTCTCTCTCTCTCTCTGTGCGCATGCGTGTGTTTGAGCGAGGTGAGTGAGCGAGCGGTTTTGACTGAGCGGTTTGCGTGAGTTAAAACTTTCTGAAAGTTATTTCTATCTTTCTATTTTCGTATATATTGGTATCTGTTACTACTAAAAATGAAGAAGAATTCTTGAGCAAATTTAAGACTTGTTTATTCAAAAAAGCAGGTTACACAGCATGGCCCCTCAATGGAGCTGATGGTCCGAATCGGTCACAGGATGGATGTGAAGAAAAATAAAGAGGCAGAGTCCATCTGCGTAGCGGACTTTATACCCTGTCACTATTATTTCGCTGAGCCAACTAAACAGAGTCCACGTTACTTTAATTTGGTTGAATACAAAGCATACCAGTGAGTAGGTGAGGCCATTCTCCGTCCTGCAAATAGGATGTCATTGTCTTATTATAATGCAACTCACCCTATGGTCTAATACAATTCCAATGTAACCTATGTTATGGCCGTCTTGCTGACTCGGGCCCCAATGCAATTATCCTCCCATGATGACATTCCATCCTCTGCACATGCATTGTCAAAAGGCCACCGTGTGTCTCTCCCTATCTCTCCTAACAGAAACAACACAAACGGACGGTTATCTAGTGAATAGGGGAACGAATCAGATAAATGACAAATATGTTTCTGCCCTCAAGCAAGCCCTGGATGAGTAAAGAGGGAGTCAAACAGAGTCTCCTACTATGTTGCTTTCACTACGTGGCCGTTGGGTTGCCATGGCTACGTCATATGAAAATACACTACACAGCCCCCCTCGGAACACGCAGAGTGTGTTCCGAAACTAAACGACAGACAGAGAAACTACATCAACACATCAACACATCAACACATCAACACATCAACACATCAACACATCACTCAGTTCATCATGCATAATACAAAAACTGAGATACAGAAATTTCCAACGACCGATGTTTCCCTCGTCCGAAGCGGCAGGGTCAGAGGTTGCTAGCACATGGCCCCAGTTGGAGAACAGCCTTTACCGCTGTCTCAGATTGATAACACTTTCATAGTCAGGAGCTTCCATTGTCGCGTAACCATTACATCACTTCACAACCGACATCAATCACATGATATAGAAAGAAACAAACAGGAACCGAAGCAAACAATCACAAAACATCACTTAATAAACAAATCATCAAAAGAGGAAACAAAATCAGAAAGCAAAGCAGAATCCAGCTTTTGCTCATCAGCTATGTCGGCCATCATTAAAGCATTAACCGGAACATCAGAAATACACTTTCCAAAACATTTGATTAAAATACCAAGTAACATAATACAGATGATAATGACAACAAGAATAATAGCGACGGACCTGATCATATTACCAATACCTGAAAAAGCAGAATCAAAGAAATCCAATGTATTCCAACCGTGTTCTTTACGTAAATCCTCTATACCCTTCTTGTTAGATTCATGGAAATCATACAGAGCGTTACCAGAATCCGAAATATAACTGCAACATTCACCGCCTATCAAAGCACAAGTACCACCCTGACTGGCCAAAATAATGTCCAAAGCCATTCTATTTTGGAGAGCTACATTCTTAGTTTCAGTCAATTCAGTAGCCAGGGCAGATACTACAGCATCCGAAGCATTAATGTGTTTTTCAAGAACGGATGATAGGGCACTTAATTCAGTCTGAGAGTTGTAGACACCATAACTTGGGAATATTAGGCCAAAAAACTTCTGAGCGGTAGATAACGCCCTACGACTACGATGGGTTGCTTGTTTGTGAAGTACAGACATCTCTTCCCGAGTAACTTTCCTAATCAAAGGTATCAGATGAGCTAAATAACAAAGTCCCTCACTCAAAGCAGGAAGCTTAGAGAATGCATTATTATCACACACAAGAAACACACCCTCCGGGAGTTGAAGCTCCGTACCAGGATACGGGAAAATGACACCACCTATACAAGACGCGGCCCCTAGCTGACGAAGCGCGCTGCCCTTGGGCCGAGATTGTATGTCAATACAGGTTGTAATATTTACGAGAGGCATGACCTTAAGCTGCGTGGTGCCTTTCTGCCGTCTGGTAGTATTGGTATCATGTAATTTCATTTGAGGCACCATAGCACAATCAACAACTTTACATTTCAATCCAGAAATAACAACTGAACCTCTCCACCGTGTAGAAGTCACACTCCCAGAACATAACAGATGAGGACTCAATGCAGTACCATTCAATTGAACGAACATAGCTTGGATAATATATATCTTCTTCGGACCTGTTGGTTGTGACAAATGTGTAAGCCTATCAATAATAACCTTCCCCACACCGCTAGGCCTATGGTGTTCGTTAACTGCTGCTGTCAGACGTTCCAACACACCAATATCCACACCTGCATAGGAAGAATTTAAAGGAACCAGAATCGTGCTGGGCTGACAAGAAGAGCTCTGGTTCTTGCCCTGTAAAACAAATTGGGCTAAACCCTGCCAATTATAATGAAACCATTCTGCTTTAGTTAACGGTATGGGGAAAAACATAGGAGCAGATGTACTTACAGGGACCTGTTGACAAATCCAGCAATCAGAATAATTCATTTTTGAAGCAAAATCTTTCATGATACTAGTGGCAGAATTAGGGTGGGACCGTGTCCCCAGGTGATTAGAATCATACAACAAATAATCGTCAGTAGCGACTACAATCGCCTTCGTAGAAGCCTTTACAGCAACATTTTTAACCTTTCCTGGTAACTCAACTGGAAAAATATATTCATGCACAAATTCCCTACAGTCCACCAAAAAGTCGTGTGGAAAGTCAGGAATGTTACTACAAACTTTGTCCTTGAAATTGTTGGATTTGTCAAACACCTGTTCACCGATATTACGTCTAGCACACCAATACGAGTTCACCTCATTGTCAACATTAGTTAATGTCACAAGTGTTGACATTAACTGTTGTGTAAGTGTAATATATTTGGCATCCAGTAAGTACCACTCAGCCGCTTCAGTCGAGGCATAGATCAAACAATCATCAACAGTACAACGTGAATGTGGGCAAATAAAAGCTCTACCTAATGTGATAAATCTTTTCTGACGTCCAGGCATAACAGTGTGTGAGTGAAGTGTAGCATTGTCCAAGGAAGTCAATGGGGTAGGAACACTAAGGGGTATATTAGTCTCTGAAACGGCATGGCTTGAGTTTCCTCCTAATTGGCCTCGGTGTATCACGGGATCTGTCTGGTTGGGGTGTATCACTGACAGGTCTGTGTCTCTCAATGGTACCTTGGTCCGGGCAGCCGCCCGGGTTGCTGACATCTCCGTCTGGAGCATTGTCAGGGTCGGAAGGGGTGACAACAGGGGCAACACCAGGCTTGGTAGAACCCCCAAGAGGGGTGTCGCAGTCACTGGATCCTTCACGATCTCCCTTGGCCCACTCGTCTCTGGGCTGGACAGGGTCTGGGACGAGGCCCCCCTCATCATCTGCATCACGGCGCAGATACTCACCAACATCTTCGTCAGCCTGGATGTCCAAGCTGTGGACTTCCTCGTCCCCAGGGGTCTCCTCACCATCCTGCTGAGGCTCTCCCTCATCGTCCTCATTGGGTGCCTTGATGCAGTGATGAACGTGATACCAGGTGGGGGACCCCTTGATTTGGATGGCAGTCCCAGTGCACCGAACGACCTCGTATGGTCCTTCCCGTCGAGCCTCATGCCACTTCCGTCTGTAGACCTTCACGTATACTTTGTCACCCGGTTGCAACGCGTCCTTCCTCTCCTGTGCGTTCACCTCCTCTTCACGTTCCTGTTTGTGGAGCACATAAGAAGAGATACTCTTTTGCCGGTTAGTCATGTACTGTACATAGGCTTTCATGTCACTCTCCAAGAGAGCCAAACTTGGCCCTTTCCCACTGGTTCGTGCACAGGGAGCTGTCATTATTCTCCCCATAGCCAGTTCATGGGGAGTCAAGTGCAGCCCTCGAATCTCACTGGAACGACAGGCCATCAATGCAAGAGGGAGTCCTTCCACCCAATTAAGACCTGTATGCTGACAGACCTTAGAAAGACGGTTCTTAAGGACCCCGTTCATCCTCTCTACCATCCCCTGGCTTTGAGGTGAGTAAATACACCCAAATCTCTGCTTGATTCCCAACTTTTGTAGTATAAGCTTTACCGTCTTATCCACAAATTCCTTACCATTGTCTGACGCTATCCTATCTGGAATTCCAAACCTAGGTATGAATTCCCTGCATAGGAACTTTGCTACAGACTGAGCATCCTTTTTTCGAGTGGGGCATGCTTCTACCCATCTGCTGAACCTGTCCACTACAACTAACATGTACCTGTATCCTGCAACAGGACGAATCATGTCCACATAGTCAATCACCAAATGTTTCATTGGCCCGTTTGGGGTAGGGATATGCCCAGTTCCCACTGGTATTCCAGGTCTGATATTGTTTTTCAAACAGACCACACATTGACCAAGGATATGGTCTATTTGTTCCAATAAATATGGAGCCCAAAAACCATATTCCTTGGTGATCTTGCGTCTTACCTCCCCCCTGGCCACATGTGCTAATCCATGGGCTTCCTGTATCAGCATGCCTAATAAATCTGGGGGTGCCACAACCAGTCCCTCATGATTTCTCCATAGACCTGTGTCATCCTGACTAGCCCCCCTTGTTAACCATAGGTTTTTGTCTAGCGCATTTGCCCCACTCTGTAACATCAACAAATCCTCAAGCGTGACCATGCCCTGTAACTGTGTTTCATGTGTGACCAGCAGAACTTTACCTGCTTTGTCTGCTCCTGTAATGGCTTTGGCTGCATCATCTGCAGCCCTGTTACCTTGTGTGACATGTGATGAGTCAGATCTGTGTGCGGCACACTTCACTATGGCTAATTCCCTTGGTTTCATCATGGCTTGTAACAGCTTCATGATTTGAGCGTGGTGCTGAATAGGCGAACCATCAGTTTTCTTAAAACCCCGTCCCTTCCATACAGCTCCATGTAGATGACACACATTATGGGCGTAGGCAGAGTCGGTGTACACTGTCACTCTTCGTCCGGTTCCCAAGTTGCATGCTTCTGTGAGGGCAATTAACTCAGCCAATTGAGCTGAACAAGGCTGAGGAACAGCCTCGGCTTGTTCCACAATGAACCCTGAATTTTGGGATCGGACTATGGCATACCCAGCACGTAAACTTTCTCCTACCCGGTAACAAGATCCATCAGTCCAATACTCAACGTCAGCTTCCTTTAAAGGCAAAGCTAGTAGATCTGCTCTAAGCTTAGAGTACCTCATAGCTTCCTTCACACAATCGTGTGGTTCCCCATCTTCTGGGGTTGGCAAGGTCTCTGCTGGGTTAAGTGTGTTACATCTTAGTAATGTTACATCTTCTCTTTCCAACATCCTGTAATAATTCCTAATCCTAGGCATCGTCAAAGTATACTTGCCTTGATTCAAAAGATTCCTTAGACTGTGGTGGCAGAGAATGGTAATTGGGTACCCCATTGTTAAGGTTGTTGCCTTCTCGTACATAAGATATGCCCCGGCCATTGCTCTGTAGCATGGCGCGAAACCCATTTCTACCTCTGAATATGCGACAGAGTAATAGGCTATGGGCTGTGGACTAGGTCCAATGCCTGTTGGTTGCGTAAGAACAGCGCAGGCATACTTCCCTTTGGCTGAAGAAGAAACATACAATCCAAATTCTTTGGAATAATCTGGAAGCGCTAAAGCTGGCGCTACTTGTAATTTGTGTTTAATTGTCTCAAACGCCAAATCAGCTTCCCTTGTCCAAGTAATGCAACATTGGAGTTTATCACTACCTGTTTCCTTAATCATCCCCCTCAATGGAGCGACCAGTCTAGTGTAATCCTCCACCCATGCTGAACTATACCCAGTAATGCCCAAAAACATCATCATTTCCCTAACCGTTCGTGGTTTTGGAGCCTTCTGAATAGCTTCCAAGTGTTCGTTAGTGACACTGCGATGTCCCTGTGTAATAGATTGTCCTAAGTAAGTTACCTTTTCCTGGCAATACTGTAGCTTCTTTTTAGACACCTTGTGTCCCTTCTCCGCCAAAACCTTTAACAGTTTAACGGAATCCCTGTGACATGTTTCTTCATCTGGGGCACAAAGGAGTATGTCATCCATGTACTGAATGGCAGTACTACTTATCGTCTGCCCTAACCCGTCTAAGTCCTCCTTCAAGACCTGATTAAAAACATGAGGACTGTGTTTGTACCCTTGTGGCATTCTGGTATATTGATAATGTTGACCTTTGTAGGTAAACCCAAATAACCCTTGACTTTCTACACTAAGAGGTATAGAAAAGAAAGCCCCGCATAAATCAATCACTGTAAATACTTTGGCTGTAGATGGAATCTGAGTCAACAGCACATGAGGATCAGGAACTTCGGCTGGATAGCTGACAACTACCTCATTCACAGCCCGTAGGTCATGTACCAGACGATATGAACCATCAGGTTTCGTTACTGGCAGAAGAGGTGTGTTACTTAACGGATATTGAGTTATCTTCAAGACTCCTGCCTCTAACAATCCTTTGATCTGTGGCTCAATTCCATCAATTGCTTCCTGCTTCAATGGGTATTGGTTTTTCCAAGGGGGTTTTGCACCCGGTATGAGTTCAACTCTCAATGGACGAGCTGATTTCACAAATCCAATGTCTGTACTGTTCTTTGCCCACAGGTCTGCTGGCACATTCTGTATCATTTCTTCTCTGAGGTCTTTTTCAGGTTGTACAGGAAGGATTAGCTGGTTCATTAGCTTCACAGTCTGCGGATGTCCTATTCCTTGAGCAGAGATCATTAGTTTTGTGAACTGTCCATCAATGCTCCTCCAGATAGCAGGGTTTTCTTTTGTCGTTACAAATCTGGCTTTTTCTGAGTCTGCCATCATTGCCCCTAAATGCTTCTGTTTATAGTGTTCAGATATCATAAGTGTCACATGAGGGATGCTACCCTCAATCTTATGCTCCTGATCTAGATAAGTGTCACTGTTTATCTTCATAGCCACTCCCTGAGGGCCTAGGATTATACAACTTGTACTAAGCTGTACCTGTTTTGGCTGATGCTTCAGCCACTCATCTGGGTTTGCATCTGCAACTTCTCTAAAATACTGGAGTGTACAATGCAATGGATCAGTAGGCCTTCTGGCCTCTGACATGTGTGCCAGGATATAATTGTCCCACATCCTTGCTGGTTCCATTAGGTCTGGGCTAAGCCCTCCCACCCAATACACCATAGATGCGTTGTTGTCCATCATGACAGACAGCTGTCTGTTCTCTTGTGGCACTGTCACCCGACAGCCGTCAGGTGTGCATTTCACTGTACAGTTCAATTGGCATAGTGCATCTCTCCCTAGTAGCCCTATTGGCGTGTGTTCTGATACAAGTATTGACAGATCTGCTCTCTGTCCTTTGTACTCTAAGCTTACAAGCTCAGTAGTAGGGATCAGCTGTTTAATTCCCTCGAATCCGATTGTCTTCACATATTTCCCAGACATAGGAAGGTGCGTGGCATCTTCAGGCTTCAGACAGGTGTAGGCTGCTCCACTGTCCACCATCAATTCTAATGGACGTTGGTTGACCGACACCCATATGGTAGGTTCATCTTCAGGCCTGTTCGTCACCACCAGCTGGCACCCCCTTCTCGGATCTTCTGGGCACCCCTATAGCCCAGCTGCTGGGCCTCCGTAGGGGTTCACCACTCCTGGAGCCGGTGTAGCAGGGGGCCTATATCTTCCTTTTTGTTTCCCCCCTGCGCCCCCCTGGTTCTTCTTCCAGCAGGTACGGGCTAAGTGTCCATCCTGGCCGCATTGGAAACATGGTCCTAACATCTTCTTCCCGGCTGCGGTCCATCCCTCTTGTGGTGGTCCTTGGCCAGGCTGGTTGTATGGCTGGTACGGAACCACTTGCACCCCTGGTGGCCCCTGTGGGTATGGATACCCCCCTTGTGGCCCCTGTGGGTATGACTGGGGAGGGACAGTTTGCAGTTGCTGTGGCTGAGATGGGACCTGTAGGGCTATGGTCTGCACTCTCTCTCTGGTTTTCTTGCCTTCAGTCAATTGTACTTGAGTTAGTTTTCTGAGTGAGTCTTCGTCTTGTGCCTTCTGTATCTGAATCTTCTTTCTAAATAATTCTACTTGGTGTGCTACGTTGTCTATATAAACAGCCTTGTTCATGTGTCGTAGCCCCACCACTTCTGCTAACTTGTTCTTAACTGGGGTAGGGAGACCTTGTTGAATCTTTTCCCTGATTATGGCTTTTTCTAACGGGTTATCTTCGGCATCCTTCCCTGTCACACTTCTCCATTGAGAGTGCACACGGGCTACATAACCTCTGGGATTCTCATCTTCTCCCAGTGGCATCACAATGATATTGTCTGGGTGAATGTGAGTAGGGTATGTCTCTCTGATTGCCTTCCACAGCCTGCCTCTGTTTGCTGCGAAGAGCTCTGGGTCATAAACTGATGTACCGATATATTTATGAAGTCCTGCCTTCGTCAATATTTCCTGCATGGTGTCCAATCCTGTAATAAAGGCTAAGAGTCTTTTCAGGTCTCCCATCGCGGCCTGCGTCCCTGTCAGTCTCACGTCCATCTCGTTAGTCCAAGGGTGACCCCCATCTTCTAGGACTGGGAGTTTTTCGATCACTTCAGACAGATCTGTATGACCCCAAGGACGATATTCTATCTTGTTATCTCGAAACAGCACCGGGAAGATCCCCTGAATTTCCTCTTCCTCCGATGCCTTCCCTCTTGGTCTAAGGCCATAATTGCTTACTAGTGGCTCCGTTCTTTCGTCCCACCTTGGTGTCGCTGTAGACCTTGGGAGGTTCGGCTGGGATGTATGATGTGATGACACTTGACGATATTCTCTTGAGAGGTTCGGCTGGGATGTATGAAATGATGTCACTTGAGCTATCTGTTCTTCCAGTTCCTCTATCTGTCGTATACAACTTTCCTCCTCTCTTAGGCTTCTCTGGAGTTTTCTTGCCCTCTTTCTTAACTCCTCCTTATCCTTTTTCACCCTTTCTTCCTCCTCTTCCTCCGACATCCTCTTCTTTTGCTTTAAGCTCTCTTTCTTCTTCTCTATCTTCAGAGACTCCTGCTCATCTTCAGAACCACTTTCTTCTTTTCCCTTTTTATAGCGTCTTGTCCTTCCCTGTTTTTCGGCCCTGGCTATTAGTTTTCTGATCTGAGCACTGTAACCTCCCTGTGCATTGCTGTCAGCACCGGAACATTCGCCTTCACCTCCACTGCCATCTTCACTGTCATCTGTCTTGTTCTCTGGTTCGAAATCCACGGTCACTTTCGCTCTTCCCCTCTCTAGTACATTATCACCCCCATCTTTGATAGTGAAGGCTCCGTTCGTACTTAGGACGGGGACCTGAGGGTAGATCCGCTGAGAATTGTCCTCCAGTATCTTGGCATAGGGAGGAGGACTGGAGATTGGAGCTGTGTGTGAGAATGGAATGTTCACTTTCTCTTCCATTGCTTTGGCCAATTCATCTCTTTTTTCTGGATCCATGTGAGCTGTTTTCTCATTCCAAGCTAATGCTACTTTCTGCCCCTCTACCTTGAAGAGGTCTAAAATAGCTAACTCTAACCTGCGTTTCTCTGATCTAATCTTTCCTTTTTGATGCGCCTTATGTGCATTGATAAGTATCTCCAATGTTGCAATTAATTGTAAGTCAAAGGTGCCCTCTTCTGGCCATGGTTGTTCAATGTCTGCCCAACGAATATTCCATTTCGTTGACATTTTGCTAATCTCCTTAACAAGAGGATTCATTTTTTCCACTATAGCCACAGGGGATGAATTTGCTAATATTCCCTTGTCTGTATTAACAGCCCTCACAATGTTACTGGGTTTGGCTCCCATGTCTGAAATATTTATACTGCTTAATATGCTGAAAATATGCTATAAGGTGTACTTTTCTTACAACCCACCTTCTGTTGCCGTATCTGCTAAACAGATGCTAGTCCAACTTTTAACTGCGTCAACTGTCTACACAGAACATTACAATTCAGAACAACGGATTGTTTCAGTGGTATTGTGTATTATTGACTTAAATGTAATCTATGTGTGTGTGTTTTAATTTAAATTTAATTAAAATTTTAATTCAATTTTATTTAAATTATTTAAATAATCATAACTAATTAATCACTAACAATCAATTATCACTATTAATTAATATTAATTAATTATTAATAATCATAACTAAATAATCATTCAATTCAAATTTAAATTCAATTTAATTTCAATTCAATTCAATCCAAATTTAGTTTAGTTTTAATCTAAATGTTTTTCCCTTATTGTGTATGAATGTGTATCACTTAATTGCTCAGTCAATACTAATTATAGTTCAGGTCAACTTTAATTATTAAACTACAAAGGCTGTTCAACACAATTTATCAAATTACAAAGGCAGGTCACGCTTTCTGATTCACAAAACCCTTGATTGCTCAATCCTCAGATATAAACTGTTCTGCTCTTCTTTAATCAAAAGCTGTGAAAAAGAACTTAACTTGAAATAAAAAGATGTAAAATACGAATAGTGACAACAACCTGTAAAGAAATCGATTTATTTTGGAAGGAATAAAATGATTAATTATTAATTACAATCTGTAAAGAAATCGACTTGTTATTTGAAAGGAATGCATAATTAATTAGACTTAGTCATTAACACTTCATTGATGTAATCCTGTGAAAGAAAACGTTACCATTGGACTATTACAATCTGTCCACTAGATGGCAGCAAGTTCCTTCCCCAGACCTGTCAATGAAATTTCTCCAAACCACTCTATCCCACTGGTCAATTCACTTTCCTTATCTTTTAGAATACGACACAACCCATGCGAAATGAATCCAATTTTATCTGCAAGAAATAAGTAATGTAATTCAGGTTCCTTTCTAAAGGAATGCTTATTATTCACCAAACCAATCTCATTCTAACATTTTCTAATGCCTTTTTTCCACAGCCTCTGTACTTGAACGCCTTGAGCGCTTGCAGGCATAAGGCTCGACGGCACTAAAGTAATTAGCTGACAATGGTCCTCTTGTCTTCTCACAAACACGGACTATGCTCTTTCAAACTAGGAATTCAGATTCCTTTACACTCATAACAATCCTGTTATACCACACACACGATAAAGTATCGTACAATTACAATAACACAATTATCAGACTCTCTTCTGATTTATCACAAGATATCAATATTGCCGACCCATTAACAAAACGTCTTCCGTTAATTTCCTGTCGACAAGCCTACACTTTTCATATAGACACTTACTAAAGTTCGTCTTCCTTTAGTACTCTACTGACAGCGCATTCGCAAAACGCGCACTGAAGCAATTCATCCTTTGCTCCACAATACACACGATACTTCTACAATATCGTACAATTACACATTTATGTACAATTACAGATTTCTAAATCCGGCTCTTTAAATTCAATCCAATTGTAATTATCTTATATTTCTAACAGATACTCAACACAAATCTAAATTCTTTTGTTTACAGCTTTAAGACCATTTAATTACATCAAAGCTGGAAGTCTGACAGAGAGAGAGAGGGACAGTTAGAGAGAGAGAGAAAGAGAGCAGAGAAAGGGGGAGCAGAGAAAGGGGGGGAATTGGCTACTTACCTCCAGGCGCTGAGAGAAGAAGTTGAAGAGATGCAAAAATTGACGGTCACTATAATTACTTTAAGCTATATATATTTACTCGTGGGCTAGTCTCGCCATTATTTCGTATATATTGGTATCTGTTACTACTAAAAATGAAGAAGAATTCTTGAGCAAATTTAAGACTTGTTTATTCAAAAAAGCAGGTTACACAGCATGGCCCCTCAATGGAGCTGATGGTCCGAATCGGTCACAGGATGGATGTGAAGAAAAATAAAGAGGCAGAGTCCATCTGCGTAGCGGACTTTATACCCTGTCACTATTATTTCGCTGAGCCAACTAAACAGAGTCCACGTTACTTTAATTTGGTTGAATACAAAGCATACCAGTGAGTAGGTGAGGCCATTCTCCGTCCTGCAAATAGGATGTCATTGTCTTATTATAATGCAACTCACCCTATGGTCTAATACAATTCCAATGTAACCTATGTTATGGCCGTCTTGCTGACTCGGGCCCCAATGCAATTATCCTCCCATGATGACATTCCATCCTCTGCACATGCATTGTCAAAAGGCCACCGTGTGTCTCTCCCTATCTCTCCTAACAGAAACAACACAAACGGACGGTTATCTAGTGAATAGGGGAACGAATCAGATAAATGACAAATATGTTTCTGCCCTCAAGCAAGCCCTGGATGAGTAAAGAGGGAGTCAAACAGAGTCTCCTACTATGTTGCTTTCACTACGTGGCCGTTGGGTTGCCATGGCTACGTCATATGAAAATACACTACACTATCTGTGTGTCTAGTATATGTACGTTTTGTTTGTCGTTTGTTTAGTGTTGTTAGTTGAGGTTTGGTGGGTGTTGGAGCGGGGAGTTTTGTTTGGCAGTCGGCCAGCGCGTGCTGCTGGCTGGCGTAAGACGCCAGTATGGAGTTTTCTCAACTTGGTAGAAAGCATGGAATTAGAATATCTGCTTCTAATGTGTCCGTAGAGGATTGTAGTTTAGCTGTAGCTGAGGTTGTTGGACACAACAGTGTTAAATCTGCTGCTAGAATGAACGGTGGAGTTGTGATTTTTCTGGACTGTATGGAGAAAGTTAATACCGTTATTGAATCCGGTGTAAGTATTGACGGTGTGTTCGTTAACGTGACGCCTCTCTCCACACCAGGTAAAAAGATCACCATATCTAACATTCCACCGTTCATAAGCGACTATCTATTGATAAGTCAATTAGAACGACATGGGAGGATCATTTCCCCTATAAGGAAAGTGTCATCGGGATGTAAATCTCCGCTATTGAAACATGTTGTCTCACATAGACGACAGGTAATAATGGTTCTCAAGAACAGCAGAGAAGAGCTTAATTTGGTATTCAAATTGAGAGTGGATGAATTTGATTACGTGGTTTTTGTGAACTCTGGAAATTCTAAGTGTTTTAAGTGCGGAGGGGAGGGGCATGTGATCCGAGACTGTCCGCAAAGAGAGACGGGAGACGCACAGTCCCAAGGGCGCAGAGCTGGGAGCGGCGCAGGGGCGGAGGAACAGGGGGGGCAGAGTAGAGCTGCGGGCACCGAGGGTGCAGGAGAGGGAGGGGGGGGTGCCCCCCCCTCGGCCGGTGGTGAGGGTAGTGCGGGAGAGGGAGGGGGTGGTGCAGGTGCGGAGGATGGAGGAGTGGGGCAGAGTAGAGCTGCGGGCACCGATGGTGTTGGAGAGGGAGGGGGGGGTGCCCCCCCCTCGGCCGGTGGTGAGGGTAGTGAGGGTGTAGGAGAGGGAGGGGGGAGCGCCCCCCCCTCGGCCAGTGGTGAGGGCAGTGCGGGTGCAGACAGTGGTAACGTGACGGGGGAGAACAAAGAGGATGGAGGAGTGGGGCAGAGTAGAGCTGCGGGCACCGATGGTGTTGGAGAGGGAGGGGGGGGTGCCCCCCCCTCGGCCGGTGGTGAGGGTAGTGAGGGTGTAGGAGAGGGAGGGGGGAGCGCCCCCCCCTCGGCCAGTGGTGAGGGCAGTGCGGGTGCAGACAGTGGTAACGTGACGGGGGAGAACAAAGGTGGTTCGGCACCCCTCGTGCCCCCACGTCGGAAAAGGAAAAGAGACAAGGAAAAGGTGACAGCAAGTGACAGCGGAATAGTAGAGAAAGAGCCGAATGTGATAAATAAGGTAAACAGCCAGACAGTGGATGACAACAGTGGTGAGGTGGAGGATGATATACCTGAGCCAGTTGAAAAGGAAAAAGAAAGGGACAATAGTGGCTCTCAGGCTAAAAAAGGAGTGGAAAGTGATGTCAAAGAGAGTCAGGAAGAAGAGGAGCAGGATGTAGCAGGAGGTTATTCGTCCAGCATAGATGAGGATGAGGATGAGGATGAGGAGGATAGTCATAATGTTGAAATAAGTAGTGGAGAAGATGATTTTCCCACTGATTCACAAGTGTCTGAATCACAACAGAAGAAACGGTATACAGTTAAAGAGATTCAAAAGTTCTTGCAAACAACAAAAAACACAAGGAAAGTAGAAATTAGAGATTATTTTGAAGATGAGGAGATGTTTGTTAACTCAGCAAGAAGCCAAATGAGAGTGAGGAGCAATGAGGGTGGGGGGTACACTTCCCAGGAGGTTTTTAGGCTGAAGAAAATCGTACAAAAATTCAATAAAACACACAATGAAGGGAAATCAGAATCCGGGTAGTTTAGGACGGTTCCAAGGTTTTTTTTCCTGTTGTACACTCCTTTTATATATAATGAGTGATATCAAGGTTTCCACACTTAATGTAAATGGAGCCAGAGATATGAGGAAGAGAGCAAACTTGTTTGAACTCTGTAAATTGAAGAGATGCGATGTAGTGATGGTTCAAGAAACGCACAGTGACCCTTTAAATGAAATTGACTGGAGGAAAGAATGGGATGGGGAAGTTGTTTTAAGCCACTTAAGTAACAGTAGTGGAGGTGTGGCTGTCCTTTTCGCCAGACATTTTATACCAAAATCTTTCGTTGTGGAAGAAAATATTAAGGGTAGGTTGTTGATAGTCAAAGCCAAATATGAGCTTTTTAATATTGTTTTTGTAAATGTTTATGCTCCAAATATAGGACCCACCAGGGTTCAGTTTTTAAGTGAACTTGGAGTAGTGTTAGGTCAGTGTGAGCCTGAAGACTTCTTATTTTTGGGAGGTGATTTTAATTGTACAGAGGATGATCAGATAGATAGGAACCACAGTGAACCACATCCTGCTTCAAAACATGCTATGAAGCAGCTTGTGAACACTAACAATTTAATTGATGTATGGAGGGGAATCCATGATAAACAAAGACAATACACTTGGGCTCATTGCAGAGAGAGTCGTTTTTCTATGGCCAGATTAGATAGGTTTTATTGTTTTAAACATCACTTTAGTACTGTGAAAGAGTGCAGGATAATACCTGTAAGTTTTTCTGATCATTCAATGGTAACATGTAATGTTTTTATTGCCAATGTAAAGCACAAGTCTGCATATTGGCATTTTAACACGGCTTTGCTTTTAGATGTGAATTTTAAGGAAACGTTTGTTTTTTTTTGGAAAGTTTTTAGAACTAGGAAAGGAGAGTTTGCATCCTTGAAACAGTGGTGGGATTGTGGGAAAGTAGAGATTCGACAGCTTTGTCAACAGTACGCTCTCAGTGTTTCTTGTAACATCACCAAATTGATGAGAGATCTGGAGATTGAAATAGTGGAGATGCAAGCTTCTGCAGAGTCCACAGGAAATCGAGGGTATAATGAAGACCTCAAATTCAAAAAAGCTGTACTGGCAGACTTGTTGGGCACTAGAACACAGGGGGCGCTGGTCCGGTCACGTTTTCAGAATGTCGCGCTGATGGATTCGCCAACAAAGTTCTTTTTCAGTTTGGAAAAAAGAAATGGACAGAGCAGGTGTATCCATGCTCTCCGTTCGGATACAGGGCAGGTTCTAACTGAAGCCAGGGATATCCGGCGGAGGGCTGTTGATTTTTATGCTCACTTGTTTAAAAGTGAATATGAGGAGGATGAATCTGCTTTTGAATCCTTCTGCAGTGGTTTACCTATTGTTTCAAAGGAGAGCAATAAGGAGTTGGAGGAACCTTTGACTGCAGAGGAGGTGGATGTAGCATTGCAGAGCATGCAGGGGGGAAAGGCTCCTGGGATAGATGGGCTCCCACCAGAGTTCTATAGAGCATTCTGGAATGAATTGAAAGAGGATGTGTTGGAGGTCTTTAATGAGAGTTTTGAGGACTCTTTGCTGCCTCAGAGTTGCAGGAGAGCAGTTCTAGCTCTGTTGCCCAAAAAAGGAGACCTCCAAGAAATAAAGAACTGGAGACCAGTGTCGCTTTTATGTTGCGAATATAAGTTGCTGTCTAAAGTCCTAGCCAACAGACTGAAAAAGGTGATGGACCAGGTCATCCATAGGACACAAACGTACTGTGTGCCTGGCAGGTCCATTGTTGACAATGTGTCATTAATTCGAGATCTTTTGGAAGTCTCTGGTACAGCGGGTTTTGAAGCGGGTCTGGTTTCTTTGGACCAGGAAAAGGCTTTTGATCGGGTTGAGCACCAATACCTGTGGAAAGTGTTAAAAAGGTTTGGCCTCAGCTCTGGTTTTATTGCCAAGATTAAGGTGATGTATGAAGACATTGAGAGCGTGCTGAAAATTAATGGGGTTTTAAGTAAACCTTTTAAAGCAACGAGAGGTGTAAGACAGGGTTGCTCCATGTCTGGTATGCTGTATGCTTTTTCCATTGAACCTATGTTGCACAATGTACGTTTTAACATAAATGGCCTGTTTTTACCTGATTTTAATACACATTTTATTTTATCTGCATATGCAGATGATATTGTTGTGATCATTAAAAACCAGCAAGATGTGACGGTTTTGGGCAAAATTGTTGAAACTTTTGGAAAGTTGTCAGCTGCGAAAGTGAATTGGGCAAAAAGCGAGGCTGTAGCAGTTGGGAGGTGGTCGACAGGTCTTCCTCAGTTGCCAGGAGGTTTAAGCTGGAAGAGGGGAGGATTAAAGTACCTGGGGGTTTACTTAGGTGATGATAAGACGGTACAGAGGAACTGGGAAGGAGTGGTAGAAAAGGTGGAGGGGAAGTTGAACAAGTGGAGGTGGCTGTTACCCCAAATGTCGTACAGAGGGAGGGCTCTGATCATAAATAACTTAGTTGCATCAACTCTCTGGCACAAGCTAAAATGTCTAGAGCCCCCTGTTGGATTATTAAGAAAAGTGCAATCTACAATGGTTGGGTTTTTCTGGGATAACTTACATTGGGTGCAACAGAGTGTACTGTATCTGCCGAAGGAGGAGGGGGGTCAGGGTTTAGTGCACCTGGAGAGTAGAAAGGCAGCTTTTAGACTGCAGCATATCCAGCGGTTTTTAATAGGAGGGGACAATGTTGTATGGAAACATGTAATGAGTGCCATTTTAAGGAGAGTGGAAGGGGTTGGTTTGGATGCATCTCTGTTTTTAACTAACTGTAATTTTGCACATTGGTGTGGAATGCCTCCTTTTTATCAGAGTCTTTTTAGAGCATGGTTTTTATTCAAATGGAATAGACTGGAGCTGGGAACCTCACTGTTCTGGCTGCTAGAGGAACCTTTGATTTATGGGGCCCGGCTAGACATTCAGGACAATGGTAGACCTGGGCTTGTCCAGCGTTTGTGCTCAGTGGGGGCAGTAAAACTGAGGCATGTAGTGGATGTAGCTGGGCCCGGACTTCACAACACAGAGGCAGTGGCTTCTCTACTGGGTCTGAGGTCATCCCGGCATACCAGAGACATTTTAAATGCATGGACTGGAAAACTGAGCAGAGAGGAACAAGTCATGTTACGGGAATACTCCAGTGGAACAGAAAGTCCTGACGAGGGAGATCCGTTCCCTGAGCTGGGAATTGAAATTGACCAAACAGGACTGACAGGACCCATGTTGGGTTGTTCATATGGTGTACCTACAAATCTGTATATGTTAAATGGGAAAAATATGTACAAGTATTGTGTCAAAGCGTTGCACAAATCTCAATTGAGTGGAAGAACAGACACTGTGTGGAGAAAGAGACTGAAGGTCCAAGATACACGTACACCAGTGTGGAGAGTGTTGTATAAGCCACCGCTAAACAAGAGGACAGGTGACCTTCAGTGGAGGATTTTGAAAGGGGCAGTAGCAGTAAATTATTTTGTTGCTAAACTAAACCCCACTGTAACAATTTGTTGTCCTTTTTGTCAAGAGCCAGAAACTATTTTTCATGTTTTTTTAGAATGCAAAAGACTTGAAGGCCTGTTCGAAACATTGAACAATGTGTTTTTGAAGTGTGGTGAAAGTTGGAGTGAAGTAGCTTTTGTGTTTGGGGCTGGGTACAAAAAAGACAATGCAATGAAGTGGCAAATGTTGAATTTTATTGTGGGTCAAGCCAAAATGGCCATCTATAAGAGCAGGAAAATAAAAATGGAGAATGGCTTGGATGGTGAGCTGATGCCAATGTTTAAAGCATTGGTAAGAGCCAGGGTCAGAGTGGATTATAGATTTTACTCCCTAATGAATAATATTGATGAATTTTTGTTTCGGTGGAGTTTTAAAGAAGTTATTTGTTGTCTTGTAGAGGAGCAGCTGTGTTTTAACATTGACTTTATGTGAAGTCTCATGTGTTTTTTTAGTGTTAAGAACACATGTGTAATGTGAGATACAATGTGCATGTATGTAACTGTACTGAAACACACTTTGTAAGTGATTTTATGTAAATAAATGTGTTTATTATAAAATCAAATCTCTTACTCTTTCTCACTATCTTTCTCTCTTTCTCTCTCTCGTTCTCTCTCTGTCTCTCTCTCTCTTTCTCTCATTCTCTCTCTCTCTGACAGAGCTGGTTCTCTCTCTCTCTCTCTCTCTGACAGAGCTGGTTCTCTCTCTCTCTCTCTCTCTCTCTCTGACAGAGCTGGTTCTCTCTCTCTCTCTCTCTCTCTGACAGAGCTGGTTCTCTCTCTCTCTCTCTGACAGAGCTGGTTCTCTCTCTCTCTCTCTCTCTCTCTCTCTCTCTGACAGAGCTGGTTCTCTCTCTCTCTCTGACAGAGCTGGTTCTCTCTCTCTCTCTCTGACAGAGCTGGTTCTCTCTCTCTCTCTCTGACAGAGCTGGTTCTCTCTCTCTCTCTCTGACAGAGCTGGTTCTCTCTCTCTCTCTCTCTCTCTCTGACAGAGCTGGTTCTCTCTCTCTCTCTCTGACAGAGCTGGTTCTCTCTCTCTCTCTCTCTCTCTCTCTCTCTCTCTCTCTCTCTCTCTGACAGAGCTGGTTCTCTCTCTCTCTCTCTCTGACAGAGCTGGTTCTCTCTCTCTCTCTGACAGAGCTGGTTCTCTCTCTCTCTCTCTCTCTCTGACAGAGCTGGTTCTCTCTCTCTCTCTCTCTCTCTCTCTCTCTCTCTGACAGAGCTGGTTCTCTCTCTCTCTCTCTCTCTCTGACAGAGCTGGTTCTCTCTCTCTCTCTCTCTCTCTCTCTCTGACAGAGCTGGTTCTCTCTCTCTCTCTGACAGAGCTGGTTCTCTCTCTCTCTCTCTGACAGAGCTGGTTCTCTCTCTCTCTCTCTCTCTCTCTCTCTCTGACAGAGCTGGTTCTCTCTCTCTCTCTCTCTCTCTGACAGAGCTGGTTCTCTCTCTCTCTCTCTCTCTCTCTGACAGAGCTGGTTCTCTCTCTCTCTCTCTCTCTCTGACAGAGCTGGTTCTCTCTCTCTCTCTCTCTCTCTGACAGAGCTGGTTCTCTCTCTCTCTCTCTCTCTCTCTCTCTGACAGAGCTGGTTCTCTCTCTCTCTGACAGAGCTGGTTCTCTCTCTCTCTCTCTCTCTGACAGAGCTGGTTCTCTCTCTCTCTCTCTCTCTCTCTCTCTCTCTCTGACAGAGCTGGTTCTCTCTCTCTCTCTCTCTGACAGAGCTGGTTCTCTCTCTCTCTCTCTGACAGAGATGGTTCTCTCTCTCTCTCTGACAGAGCTGGTTCTCTCTCTCTCTCTCTCTCTCTCTCTCTCTCTGACAGAGCTGGTTCTCTCTCTCTCTCTGACAGAGCTGGTTCTCTCTCTCTCTCTCTCTCTCTCTGACAGAGCTGGTTCTCTCTCTCTCTCTCTGACAGAGCTGGTTCTCTCTCTCTCTCTCTCTCTCTGACAGAGCTGGTTCTCTCTCTCTCTCTCTCTCTCTGACAGAGCTGGTTCTCTCTCTCTCTCTCTCTCTCTCTCTCTCTCTCTCTCTCTGACAGAGCTGGTTCTCTCTCTCTCTCTCTCTCTCTCTCTCTCTCTCTGACAGAGCTGGTTCTCTCTCTCTCTCTGACAGAGCTGGTTCTGAGCCCAGAGGAGCTGAAGACTCTGTATGAGTTCGAGGAGCAGTGTGTTGAGGAGTACTTCAGGCAGAAGGAGGACGAGGAGCAGTCCTCCAACAACGAGCGCATCCGCGTCACGTCCCACCGGTACGCTAGCTAGTTATAGTTATGTGTTTTTAGCATGTTCATGTTCTATCACCATGTTGTGATGTGCTTTACATGCAGAGCAGCTGTCTAGCTAACGCCATGTTCTTTGTTGTTAGCATCTAGCTAGCTAGCTAGCTAGCGTGTTGGGAGCACAAGATTGCCATTAGACAATTATTTCAGTATTGTTACAGGCCTAGCAGTTTAGTGTCTAACATCTGTCCTCCTCACTTACTCACGCACTCATTCTCTCTCTCACTCTCTCTCTCTCTCTCTCTCTCCCTCTCTCTCTCGTTCTCTGTCTCTCTCTCTCTCTCGTTCTCTTTCTCTCTTTCACCCTCCCCCCCTCTCTCCCCCCCTCTCTCCCCCCCTCCCTCCCCCCCTCTCCCTCTCTCTCCCCCCCCCTCTCCCCCCTCCCTCTCCTCCCTCCCCCCTCCCCCCCCCCAGGGTGGAGAACATGTTCATGCGTCTGGAGGAGGTGAACGAGCGGGAGCACAGCATGAAGGCCTCTCTGCAGACGGTAGACCTGCGCCTGGGCCAGCTGGAGGAGTTCTCCGGCCGGATGATGAACGCCCTGGAGAAGCTGGCCGGGGTGGACCACAGCCAGCTGGTCAGGACGCGCTCGGGGGGGTCCTCCGCTGGGGGGGGGGACCACACCTCCCTGCACCACCACAGCAGCGTCAACAGCGCTGATGGATACAGGTGGGGGTGGGGGTGGGCGGGGGTGTGTGGGGGTGGGTGTGTGGGTGGGGGAGTGTGGGTGTGGGTGTGGGTGTAGGTGTGGGTGTGGGTGGGTGTGGGGGTGTGTGTGTGTGTGTGTGTGCGCGCTTGTGCGCTTGTTTGTGTGTGTGTGTGTGTGTTTACCTGTGTGTGTGTGTGTGTGTGTGTGTGTGTGTGTATGTGTGTCTACCTCTGTGTGTGTGTGTTTATCTGTGTGTGTGTTATTACGTAGTCCTTGTTGGTGTTGTACAGTATTCTGTGTATCCAGTGTGTGTCTCTCTAAGGCTCTCATCGCGTATCGTTGGTTCGTACAGCGCCTACCGCTTCCACCTGGACGCTGAGGACCGGCCGTCCGAGGAGGGTGGGGGGGGGGCCGGGGGGGGCGGGGAGAGGAGGCCCTCCCTGGTCAGCCCAGAGAGACGGCCCAGCCAGGGGGAGTACGGCCCCACCCTGGACGTGAAGGGGCCGGGAGAGAGACCCAGAGAGAGGTCCGGCATCGACATCCTGATCTCCCCCTGCGAAGGGGACCGGGAGACCCCTCGCACTCCCTCCCGGAGCCCCAGCCCCTCCTCCGCATTCCGACAGGATCCGTTCAATCCGCTCCAGAGGGCCCGGACCGTGCAGTACCAGTACCAGTACCTCCCCCCCCCCTCGGCGGACACCCCCCCCGCGACGACCCTCCACCACCCCCGTGATTCGCCCGCCGTCCGCAGGTCCAAGAGCAGCAGGGTGTACACCACCACCTCTGTAGGGGAGGGAGGAGGGGAGGGGGGGGGCGACGCTTGCTGGGCCACAGAGTACAGCAGCAGCAACACCCTCCACGACCACCAGAGGGCCACGCCGACCTCCAGGTCTCCTACCCTGGCGCGCTGGGCCGCCCGTTTCGAGGACAAAGTCCACCCCTCGTCGCCAAAAGGCGTCTCCGTGGTCTCCGTGGGGATGAGGTCGTCCCCCGAGACATTGCTGCTGCTGCCGCTACCTGTACCTCTACCGCCCTCCGGTGGCCACACGGCGTCAGAGCGAGAGGTAGAGGAGGCGACGGAGAGGGGGAGGGGTAGCGCGACCGCTAGCGAACAACAGGAGGAGGAGGAGGAGCCGGGGAGGAGGGAAGAGAATAACCACGCTAGAGGAGGAGAGGAAGAGGAGGAAGAAGAGGAGGAGGAGGAGGAGGAGGAGGAGGTGGAAGCGAAAGATACGGATCACCTCCTCGTCGACGAGGACCAGCTGTATCCGCCGCCTCTCCGGTCGCAGAGCCTCAACGTCAACCCCAGGAAGGGGAAGGGCGGAGGAGGAGGAGGGGGGGACGCGGAGGAGAGGGGCCCCCCCCCTCGCCCCCGCTCGGCCGGCAGCGTTAGAGACCTGGTGACGGCCTTCAGCGGAGAGAGACAGGGACCAGGTCAGGGGTCAAAGACACGGACTAGCACAGCATCGACAGACGACTGACGCTGACTGGTAGTACAGGCCCGTAAACTGGTCGTTAAGCTGGTAGGGTTGATTGTGAACAGTCGCGCCGCCCGGTCACGTCTCTCTCTCACTACTCTGGTGTAATCATCGCTGGTGGAACGAGCTTCCCACTGCTGTCAGAACTGCTGAATTACTCCCTATCTTCCACCGTAGATTGAAGACCCCCTTTCTTCCAGGCTACACTTTAACTGTCCCTCCTGAGACATCTACTACCCCCCTGTACTGTTTCCCCAGTGTCGTCATAATAATAATAATTAAAAGAAAATATAACACAACGACTTTACAGTAGATTACTTTTTCCTGCTATGACTGGTGGATAGATGATTCACATGTAAGTTGCTTTGGACAAAAGCGCCTGCTAAATGCCAAAAATATAAAAGGAAACCTAGGATATAAAGGGAAAGCTAGTATATAAAGGAAAACCTAGGATATAAGGGAAACCTAGGATATAAAGAGAAACCTAGGATATAAAGAGAAACCTAGGATAGAGAGAGAAACCTAGGATAGAAAGGGAAACCTAGGATATAAACAGAAACCTAGGATATAAACAGAAACCTAGGATATAAACAGAAACCTAGGATATAAAGAGAAACCTAGGATATAAAGAGAAACCTAGGATATAGAGAGAAACCTAGGATATAAAGAGAAACCTAGGATATAAAGGGGAAACCTATCATAAAAAGAGAAACCTAGGATATAGAGAGAAACCTAGGATATAGAGAGAAACCTAGGATAAAAAGAGAAACCTAGGATATAAAGAGAAACCTAGGATATAAAGGGGAAACCTAGGATATAAAGGGAAACCTAGGATATAGAGAGAAACCTAGGATAGAGAGAGAAACCTAGGATATAAAGAGAAACCTAGGATATAAAGGGAAACCTAGGATAGAGAGAGAAACCTAGGATATAAAGAGAAACCTAGGATATAAAAGGAAACCTAGGATAGAGAGAGAAACCTAGGATATAAAGAGAAACCTAGGATATAAAAGGAAACCTAGGATAGAGAGAGAAACCTAGGATATAAAGAGAAACCTAGGATATAAAGAGAAACCTAGGATATAAACGGAAACCTAGGATAGAGAGAGAAACCTAGGATAGAGAGTGAAACATAGGATAGAGAGAGAAACCTAGGATATAAAGGGAAACCTAGGATATAGAGAGAAACCTAGGATATAAAGAGAAACCTATGATATAAAGAGAAACCTAGGATATAAAGAGAAACCTAGGATATAGAGAGAAACCTAGGATATAGAGAGAAACCTAGGATAGAGAGAGAAACCTAGGATAGAGAGAGAAACCTAGGATATAAATGGAAACCTAGGATATAAAGAGAAACCTAGGATATAAATGGAAACCTAGGATATAAAGAGAAACCTAGGATATAAAGAGAAACCTAGGATATAAAGAGAAACCTAGGATATAAAGAGAAACCTAGGATAGAGAGAAACCTAGGATAGAGAGAGAAACCTAGGATATAAAGAGAAACCTAGGATATAAAGGGAAACCTAGGATAGAGAGAGAAACCTAGGATATAAAGGGAAACCTAGGATAGAGAAACCTAGGATATAAAGAGAAACCTAGGATATAAAGAGAAACCTAGGATATAGAGAGAAACCTAGGATAGAGAGAAACCTTGGATATAAAGGGAAACCTAGGATATTGATAAGATGAATGTCAGATGGAGGGCGGCAGGCCGAGATGTGTTGCTTCCTTATGATAATTAATTAATGCTCGAGGTAGACAATTAAGATAGATTTATTCCATTACAGCGCCGGGTCAGCCTCTCAACATACGGCAAGCAACGGTGAGAGGCACACACCTAATGACACTTTGCAGCGGCCTTATATGCTAGATTTCCGCTGACACCGGAAACAGCTGTCCCTTGCCACTAAAGTTAGATGTGGCTTTCGCCACTTTCCAATACCATAACGGCCGGTCAACAGTTACCTGACTCTCAGTCAGCTGCCCGTTCGTTCCCAAATATACTGATCTATTGACCCCAGTACCCATATAAGTCTCCATCCTGTGTTTATGTCGTACCTGTCTTGCTGACCACCACAAGGCTCCAATGTCCTTAGAGCCAACTTGGTCTCGTGGTCTCTATATTTGGCTCAGGTCCAGTTACAGACAGAGAGTTTGCAGTCCTGTGCTGATACAGCAAGAGAGGTTGGCTCATTTCTCAATAGTCAGATGTTACCACTTGCTGATAATCACTAATGATTAAAGTATTCAGGGTTTACCTAAGCACAATGTCAAAAACACATCATATCAGATATAAAGGGAAACCTAGGATAGAGAAACCTAGGATATAAAGGGAAACCTAGGATATAAAGAGAAACCTTTTTTTGTGTGACACTTACTATATTACATCATAATATATCATACTATACTAAAGAGGGACAAACAAACACAAACACACACCCTGAATAGAAAACAAAAGTTATTTAATCTTTATACAACATCAGTTCACACACTGTGTTCATGTTGATATGTTACAGAGTAGACAAAACGGTTTTGCGGAAGACAAAGTTAACAATTTCGCTCAACAAGGTATGCTGACAGGAGAGAAGCTGTGTCGAACACGTCTTTAAGAGTTGGGTAAAAAAAAATGAAAAAAGGCGAAAGCAATGGAATGCTTTCATTGTTACACCGTCATAGAAACCCGCCTCTAACGGGAGAGCATGGATATGTACCTCCATACATAGTTTACATGCTACACGAAGGTCCTATGAGTATCAATGTTATTGATAATTGATCATGACGAGGACAACTTATCAGACATAACGACATGTAACTCAAGCAATCATATCATCTTCCAATTAACAAACGTGATCATCTGAAAAGGAGTTGAAATCTGGTTGTTTTAGCCAATAGGACGACCCCACTGATTTAATGTAAAAACTCTGTGACCAGTCTGTCATATTCTGGTCTTGAATACTCAAATACATTTCAAACATGTCCTAATTACAATCATGGACCTTTAAAACACAATACTTGTGTGTTGAAAATCTAATGATTTCTTCATTCCTTACAATCTTGAATCGGGGGGGGGGGGGGGGGTACAGATATGAATTAACCTTCAGGACACAATCATTGACAACTGGCATACATGATCTGTTAATAAAAAGCACCTTGTAGAAACACGCGCACACACACACAAACGAGCGTTTACACGCACATCGACACACGCACACACACACACTCACACACACTCACACACAATAAAGTGCAGCTGGAGAAAGAGGCTAATACTGCTGCAGTGGTTTTGTAAACAATACACAATTGTTTAACACAAAAGTCTGTAAAAAGAATAGAAGAAGAACAAGATTTAACAAAACAGCGACCATATATAATAATATTAATATGAACTATAAAAAAAACGTGTAATATCAACATATTTTTGCGCAATCTAAGAGCAAATAGAAGCATGCATTGATAGGTGGTTTTCCTATGGTTTTTTACAAAGCACTTTCATAGTAATGTGTGAGTCCAATGTTTTTAGAGGATACAATACAAAAATATAATACCGTAATTAATCAGAACAAAACCTGCATGAACATACTAAAACATTATTATTATTTTTTTTATTTTTTTTTTTGCTTTCTGCTGTTTCACTAAGCACTTGTATGAGTATTTGCTACAACAGTTCGTGAGCTTAGAATGATAAGGTTCTATCTCCGTTTAGGGCAGTTCAGAGATATTGAGCGTCAAAGTTTTTACATTCCATTAACTTTTGTGAGATGGAACCTTTGTATTTTATTAATAATTACTAACTAAAACATTTAAACATGTAAAAAAATAACACCACACAGACATTAATAAACACCTAATGGATCAGATTATTTAAAAAAACTATTTTTTTTACCAAAAATGGAGATAGAACCTTATAATTCTAACGTCACGAGTTGGAGTTTAGTTTAAGGAAGTCCTGGCGACTCTACACAGTGCAGGAGAGGGCAAGGCCGTCGTTAGTGAATGGAATGCGAGAAAGTCTCAAACTTCAAAACACAAAAACAACAAACATTCAAAGCTTTTAAAAAAGACACTTAAAGCAGTTTTAAGATATCCCTTCTAGAACTCCCGAGTCACAGGTAGACAAAGGCT
>NC_137690.1:75024317-75094317 GCF_963989245.1 Nansenia antarctica
ACTCCAGAACACACGCAGACACACTAGAACACACGCAGACACACTCCAGAACACACGCAGACACACTCCAGAACACACGCAGACACACACTAGAACACACGCAGACACACTCCAGAACACACGCAGACACACTCTAGAACACACGCAGACACACTCTAGAACACACGCAGACACACACGCAGACACACTCCAGAACCTTCACGCAGACACTCTAGAACACACGCAGACACACTCCAGAACCTTCACGCAGACACTCTAGAACACACGCAGACACACTCCAGAACACACGCAGACACACTCTAGAACACACGCAGACACACTCTAGAACACACGCAGACACACTCCAGAACACACGCAGACACACTCTAGAACACACGCAGACACACTCTAGAACACACGCAGACACACTCCAGAACACACGCAGACACACTCTAGAACACACGCAGACACACTCTAGAACACACACAGACACACTCTAGAACACACGCAGACACACTCTAGAACACACGCCAGAACACACGCAGACACACTCCAGAACACACGCAGACACACTCCAGAACACACGCAGACACACTCTAGAACACACGCAGACACACTCTAGAACACACGCAGACACACTCCAGAACACACGCAGACACACTCTAGAACACACGCAGACACACTCTAGAACACACACAGACACACTCCAGAACACACGCAGACACACTCCAGAACACACGCAGACACACACGCAGACACACTCCAGAACCTGCTGATGCGCTTCAGATGAGGTTACTTTTTGTTTGTTTATTTGAGTGGGCCAGTCCCACTCATACTTTTCATTTTATTGGACAGATACAGTGAAGACAGACAGGAAAGTAAGGAGAAGAAGGGAGAGAGGGCATGTCAGCAGGGCATGGGCCGGATTCTAACCCATGCTGACATCGGCATATATTAGTGTGCGCTGTAGACCGTGGTGCTGGACCACTGGACCCCCCCCAGGCCACAGATGAGGTTACTTCAAGACAGAAGGTTTGTTGGTCGTACGGTGTGACTTCTCTATGTGACAGCAGCTGGTGAAACCAGGAACAAGTCACCAAACCGACAAACCGTTCAGACTTTTATTCTGAAAAATGTAAATAAATGTCAACGTTGACGAAAATCAACGACACTGCTCGCAAGTCAAGCCAAAACATCGCAATGCAAATGGATTCGGTGAGTAATCCCTACTACTACCTAGTTAGTGTAGAGTAGTGGGGATTACTCACCAAATCCATTTGCACTGCGATGTTTTGGTTTGACTAGGGAGCAGTGTCGTTGGGGTTTATTTAGGGTACATTTTTCAGAATAAAAGTCTGAACGGTTCGTCGCCGGTTTGGCGACTTGTTCCTGCTTTCACCAGCTGCTGTCACCTGATATCCTCTCAGTCTTTCTGGATCTGACATTAATACAATAATATTTAACATAAACAATAATAATAATACAAACTCTTTATTTGTATAGCACTTTTCCTGCAAACATTGCAGCTCAAAGTGCTCCAATCATTATATAATCATCATTTAATAATTTAGTCATTTAAAGGCAATATTAAAAAGATGGGTTTTTAGTCTTGACTTGAACATATTTGCTGAGGTTGCATCCCTAATGTAAATTGGCAGTGAGACACAATCTGGAGCATAAAATGAGAATGCAGCCTCACCAAATCTCTTCTTTTGTACATGTGGTACACAGAGAAAACCTTCTGACAAAACATCCGTATCACGCTCATGAAGAGATATGAGTCACTCACAGCAGAGGACAGAGACAGAGGAGGATACTAGAGAGAGCAGGATAGCCCACAGGATCTCTCACACACACACACACACACGTACACACACACACACACACACACGTACACACACACACACACACACACACACACACATTCGGATATCACACAGGATCCCACCGTCCTACCCACCCACACACACACACCCACACACACACACACACCCACACACACACACACACACACACACACACACACACACACACACACGCACACGCACACAGCAACACAAACAGGCTAATGTGTCAAAGTCAAGTCACTTTATTGTCCCATTATTTGTTTAGGGCTTACACCCCACTGCAGCCAGAACATGTATATAACCTCATTTAGCTGGGAAAAGGCCATAACATCTGACAGCATGTACCGTAAATCCAGTCAACTTCTGCTTAATGACAGCTACAGTATATCTATGATGGAGAGAGAGAGAGACAGAGAGAGAGACAGAGAGAGAGAGACAGAGAGAGAGAGAGAGAGACAGAGAGAGAGAGACAGAGAGAGAGAGAGACATACAGAGAGAGAGAGAGACAGAGAGACATACAGAGAGACATACAGAGAGAGACAGAGAGAGAGAGACATACAGAGAGAGACAGAGAGAGACAGAGAGACATACAGAGAGACATACAGAGAGAGACAGAGAGAGAGAGACATACAGAGAGAGACAGAGAGAGACAGAGAGACATACAGAGAGAGACAGAGAGAGACAGAGAGAGAGAGAGACCTACCTCCAAACAAAAACCTACCCTACTTGTAAAGGTGTAAAAAGTCGTCAGTGTTCCACATTAAGCTACAAAACATGTTACCTTCCTCCTGCTACTCCTCTGTGAGATATGTGTTGTTGTTGTAATGACACAGTTGTGATTGTAGACATAGAGAGAGAAAAAAAAAGGGATATCATTCTGAACACACACACATATTCGGATATCACACAGGATCCCACCGTCCTACCCACCCACACCCACACCCACACCCACCCACACACACACACACACACACACACACACACACACACACACACACACAGCCACACACACACACACACCCACACAAATAGTGCGAACCCCTAGGCTAGGAATATCATTCTGAACACACAAAATCGTGACAGCCACTCCACGGTGGGGGGGTTGGGCGTGGGAGCTGAACAAGGCAGCGCCCTAGAAGACCCTCCACTGTCCAAGACAACACACCCCCCATTCACATGTCTCCCTTCTCCTTTCATTCATATGTCTCCCTTCTCCTTTCCCTCGCTATGGGCTCGGTATTGTAAACGTTTTGTATGCTTAGGCAATGCACACTTCATAAATGTCATGCCAATAAAGCATAAAACTTAGAGAGAGAGAGAGCAGAGAGAGAGAGCAGAGAGAAAGAGGCAGCAGAGAGAACAGAGAGTGAAAGAGAGAGAGAGAAAGAGGCAACAGAGTGAAAGAGAAAGGAGGTGGGTGGAGGTGGACAGAGAGAGAGATAGAGAGCGAGAGAGAGAGAGAGAGAGAAAAGTACAGTAAGCCCCAAGTAAAGCAACACAATGAAGTCTGAATTCCCCCCCCTCAGGAAATAATTCCAAAGTGCAGAAGTTCACCATCGAGCGCATTAATCATCCGCACATAACACGCATAGCTTAGCGTCGCCGCTCTCCCTGCAACCAGAGGGGCTGCACCAATCAGAAGAGGCCTGTTGTGTGTGTGAGAGACAGGGTGTGTGCGTCATCGCTAAGGTAACGAGAGAGAGAGAGAAGAGAACCCTAGGTGACCTGCGTCAATTACCAGTCCGAAAGGCTGGGACAACAAGTGTTTCATATTAAACCGTAATGAGCTGGCCCCGTTAGCGAACGGCGCGGCTACGCGGCCGGCTCACGCCGGGTGCACACAGGGCCATTGCGTTGCGTCGTTCTGGCGCAACCTGTTGGGATGGACTTGACGTACTTCAACGTGCGATGCAGACGCAACAACTCTACTTGTGTTGCTAGCGAAGTTTCCCACAGAAGTGGGGGAAAAAACGTCAGATCAGATATATAAACGGGTTATTTTTATAAACTGGACACATTTTGTGAATATATATGGTTACTTTCTCGCCTGAAAACATATAAAAACGTCATAAAATGACATATTAACACTTGTAGAGCCAAATTACAGATTTTAGCCAATGGCGGCCAAAATTGAGGATTTAAAATCTGAGGCGAGAGCTCCGGGCAAGAAACTACTTGCAATGGCCCTGTGTGCACCCGGCGTCACACGTAAATGAGCCGGTTGCGTAGCCGCGTTGCGTTCGCTAACGGGGGTCCGGCGACGCGACGCCGGCGGTGAGGAGGATGTGGTGGTGGTGGTGGTCAACAGCAGAGGCTGAGGAGGAGCAGAGCTAACTGTCACAACACAGGCCGAGGGCAGGCCCACAACATACGCTAGCAGAGGAGACTGAACAGGAGCTATCTAAATATTAGTCTCACAAACTGCGATCAACATTCAGAGGGTCCAACTTCGGGAGGACAGGACAGGGCTCATTGTCAGGATTGTTTGATACCTTTTCTCATTCCATTCATTCTACATACCCAGTAAACAAAGAGTCCAAAAGACGTCCTCAGGGAAGCCGGAATGTGGGTTCAGATGACGTCTTTCTAGGATGTCCAGATGACGTCTTTAGGACCATAAGAGGTCATCTGGACGTCCTAGAAGACTCCACAGCTCGTGTTTGACTGGATAGTCAATGAAAGATCAGTCTTGAATAAAATGAGACAAATTCCCCCCACAATCTGACAGACAAGTGGCTTTGAGGAAGAAAAAAAAACGACACAACAACAGCCAATGGCCCCAGGCCCGAGGATAGATTACTCTTCCTGCTACGACTGGTGGATAGATGATTCACTTACTTAGTCAAATGTATTTGCTGTAAGTCGCTTTGGATAAAGGCTTCATCTAAATGCCAAAAATGTAAACGTAAATGTAAACACTTTGCTTCAGTTGTGTCACCGAACGTGAGATAAAAGTGGTCTTTTACGATTCATAGATTCATAGAATGATTGATTTTTTACTCATCGATGAATGGAATCGTCTAAGTAGGGTTCATGTTGACACTAGGTCATGCTCCTGAAGGCTGTAGACATAGGCCTTTCCTAGGGCTTTACACACACACATACACACTCCTCACAAACAAACATGTCCCCCCCTCCTTCCTGTCCACAACTCACGTAATGTCACGTGACGCAACAATAAAACTTGAAACTATCGGAGGTTTCCCTTCTAGCCTGTCCACCTCAGACAACATCAACCTGTAGCAGCTAGCTGCTGTGTTCCTTCCTAACCGCTCTCTACATAGATCACAACAACCTCAACCTCCGCCACCGTACTCCCTGACAAAGGCCATGCCGAAACGCCTCAAGAGTGTTTATAGTGTTTGTTGTATCAACCATGCCAGAATAAATAAAGGGATTCGAAATTCATGAAGAGCGTCTTCCTTGGTCGACCTTCTTTTTCTCATCCTCAACCATGTTTAGAAGAGAGAGAGAGAGAGAGAGAGAGAGAGAGAGAGAGAGAGAGAGAGAGAGAGAGAGAGAGAGAGAGAGAGGGGGGGGGGAGTATGAAAACAGAACCGACTCAAACTGTGGTAGAGCTACTAGGCCTAAACTAAGACTTACTAGAACTCCTTCCCCCGGAATGATAGAGAGGGAGCACAACAATGGGAGAATTGACTATTTCGAAACAGCTGCTCAGTGGGTGAATTCTGATGGCTGTGACTCAGCTTCCGTTCTTTTGAAGGCGCTGACTGGGGCATTCAGGCCCGGGCTGGGAGGGTGGCTTTCACTCTCAATAGTCCAAAGTCCCTTACTTACTTACTTTCTTCTCATCCTCGTCGACTTTCTTTCCCTTGCTTCGTCTAGACTGGGAGGGTTAGGGAACGGACCGGCCGAAAGAACACACCGTGTTACATCGGAGGAGGCTGGCGGAGGTAGGAATCGGAGGACGGGGCTCGTTGTAAACGCAGAGAATGGAATGAGGAATGGTATCAAAACACACATGGTTTGATACAGTTCCTAATTCCATTCCAAGCATTAGGATGTGGCCTTCCTCGGATTTCTACCTCCGCCAGCCTCCTGTCCACAGGTACCCTTCTACTTCTTCTACTTCTCTATTCTTCTACTCCTTTACTCTTCTACTGTACCTGTCCACAGGTACTCTTCTCCTCCGAAAGTGCTTTCAGCTGTCCTGCTGTGTGAAATCAGTGCACAGACATTCAACGAAGAGCGGAAGGAAGGAAGCCATGTTAGACTTTTGAGACGGACCCAACCTTTACCCCTTCCTCTAGCCTTTTCCCTAGCCTTTTCCCTAGCCTTTTCTCTAGCCTTTTCGCTAGCTTTTTCCCTAGCCTTTTCGTTAGCTTTTTCTCTAGCTTTTTCCCTAGCCTTTTCGCTAGCTTTTTCCCTAGCCTTTTCGCTAGCTTTTTCTCTAGCCTTTTCGTTAGCTTTTTCGTTAGCCTTTTCTCTAGCCTTTTCGTTAGCCTTTTCGTTAGCTTTTTCTCTAGCCTTTTCGCTAGCCTTTTCGTTAGCCTTTTTGCTAGCCTTTTCGTTAGCTTTTTCTCTAGCCTTTTTGCTAGCCTTTTCGTTAGCCTTTTCGTTAGCGACACGACTCCTCACGTCCTCTCCTCCGTCCTCCGCTCGCGCTCCTACTGAAAACGCATCGGAGGAGACGGTCGAGGTGGGGCGGCTGTGTCTCAGGAGGTAGAGGCTGTGTCTCAGGAGGTAGAGGCTGTGTCTCAGGAGGTAGAGGCTGTGTCTCAGGAGGTAGAGGCTGTGTCTCAGGAGGTAGAGGCTGTGTCTCAGGAGGTGGAGGCTGTGGTTCAGGAGGTAGAGGCTGTGTCTCAGGAGGTAGAGGCTGTGTCTCAGGAGGTAGAGGCTGTGTCTCAGGAGGTAGAGGCTGTGGCTCAGGAGGTAGAGGCTGTGTCTCAGGAGGTAGAGGCTGGTGGAGGTAGAGGCTGTGACTCAGGAGGTAGAGGCTGTGTCTCAGGAGGTAGAGGCTGTGTCTCAGGAGGTAGAGGCTGTGTCTCAGGAGGTAGAGGCTGTGTCTCAGGAGGTAGAGCCGCCGTCTAATGATCGCAAGGTCGGCAGATCGGCGGTTCGAGCCCCGGCTGGCCACGTGTCGAGGTGTCCTTGGGCAAGACACTGAACCCCACATTTCTCCCAGTGAGCGGGCCGGCCGGCGCCTTGCATGGCAGCTTGCTTCAGCTTGGTGAATGTGTGGGTGAATGAGAAGTGGGTGCTGTTGTAAAGCGCTCTGGATAAAGGTGCTACATAAATGCAGTCCGTTTACCATATTCTCCTCCAAAGCTTCCTGAGGACAAACCCACTGGACTGAGGAGGAGAGGACGTGAGGACGTCATGTTATCTAAACAACCGAGAGAAGGCTTGTCTCTGAGGTTAACAGGGTTACTGTCAGTCAGGATGACTGGTGCTTTCCCTCCGTGCTGACCGGGGGGGGGGGCAGGGAGAAATGCCCCTCCCCTCCCAGTTTCTGTCCAGGAAGAGGAACCGCTGCCTGGGTTGGAGAGAGGGAGGCCCTGCCTGCCTGCCTGGCTGGTACCGCTGGTGGTGGTGGTGGTGGTGGTGGCGATTAGGGGAAGCCTGCCATCCAGAAGTTCCCGGGGTCACTGACCTCTCTCTCAGTGTTCACACAGGGGAGGAAGTGATGGGACCGACTAGCTAGTAGCTACCCAACGGACAGAAGAAGAATGTAGAATTCTGGATGTGTACACACACACACCGACACCGACACACACACACACACACACACACACAACCCCACCCTGAATATACAACAGCCCCGGTCAGCTGACAGTCGCGAGTCACGAGACTGGAAGGCGACTTCTGACAGTGCAGCTTCTGTTACCAGAGACCGTTCATTGTCCAACGAACGAACGAGGCTAACGAGAGCTCATCACTCACGTACACACTCTACGGTCGGTCACCCAGTTCCCACCAAACACACTGGGCAGCAGAGCCACGCTGCAGCTGAATGAAAGCTGGTGGCACTTCTAATAAGGGAGGGGAGGGGAGGGGGTTTCCAAAATGGCTAACATGGCTGTGGTACAGTAGGCCAACTTGGCTCGGGGCAACAAAACAGTATTGTCTACGTTTCCTCCTCCCCGGCAATGACTCAAAGGTCACCTCGACTAAAATCGACTGTGCCTGTGGTTCTAGAACAGAGATAGAGAGCGTCTAGATAGACACAGTCAGAAACTATAATAATAATAATAATAATAACTTTTATTTGTATAGCGCTTTTCCTGCAAATGTTGGATAGAATAGAGTTGTAACCCTACTCTACTCTACTATAGAATAGAGTTGTAACCCTACTCTACTAACTATAGAATAGAGTTGTAACCCTACTCTCTATAGAATAGAGTTGAGTGTCGTACGTAGGTTATGTAACTATTGAATAGGGTTGTCTGTCTGCCCACTCTGTAGAGAGCAGAGCTGAGCGAACACCCGGTGGCCTAGTCTTCTGTGCTCTCCCCGAGCGCGCGCTGTCATCCTGTTCAGCAGAAAAGACACTTCACACTTCCTGTTTCAGACAGGAAGACAGAAGAGCGGCAACACAACAGACTGAAACGACCCGGCAACCTTGTCCTCGCTCTGACGCACAGGAAACACCGACAGACAGACAGACCTGAGTGAGTTGTACTTGTACAAGTGTGATCGGAAAAAGGTTTACCACCTTTCTGGGTGGTGAAAAACATGTTAGCCTAGGCCTTGTCTAGTTTCATTCAGTCTTTCAAATACTACAGCCGAAAATGTAATCTCTCCTGATCTCTCTCCTCAGTCAAATCAGGCAAAGTTTATGACGCAGGTTTCTAAACTAAACTGACGAACAAACAAGGCCTAAATGAAGTTGATCTTGGCCTGTTCATGTATCCTGACGAAAGTTACTTTCTAGAAGCTCATTACGACGACTCTATAAAGGACAATTATTACGATGAATCTCTCAAAATCTCTCTCACACACGTTTGGGACCTTAATCTCTCTTAACCTAACAGTTAAGAAGCAGCTAACATTTTTGGTGTTGTTTGTTTTTGTGAACAAAAAGTAAACGTTGTCTGCTGTAAGAAACACCTTCCTGCCTTTCTACTCAGATATGACCTCACAGCTCGTGACGTTAGAATTATAAGGTTCTATCTCCATTTTTGTCAAAATTGAGTTTTTTACATAATCTGATCCATTAGGTGTTTATTAATGCCTGTGTGGTGTTATGTTAACATGTAGACATTTTTGAGTTAGTAATTAATAAAATACAAAGGTTCCATCTCAAAACTTTGATGCTCAATATCTCTGAACTACCCTAAACGGAGATAGAACCTTATCATTCTAAGATCACGAGCTCACACCAGCAGTCTGCTCATTAACTACTATTAGAGACCCGGCCTAGGCCTTTTAATAGGCTTTAAAAGACCTCTGCTTAAACAAAACAAACCATAACTGATTAATGAAGTCAATCATAATGTTGATGACAAAGTTCTGGTCCCCTAGTCTATCACAACTTAAAGCTACTACCACATCAGTCAAGAAGGTTAGACTTCAACTTAAGACCTGTCCTGTCACAACCCCACAGCATCACATCATCATGGCAGTGGCATCGTTCAAGTGGGTTTCAACTTCAATGAACCACATTGGAAATCTTATCTGGCAACGACCGTATAGCCTAGAAGGCCCTAGATGGTTCACAGGGCGTGACAGATGGATGAAGCGTGAATGACAGACAGACCCTGGTGAATGACAGACAGACCCTGGTGAATGACAGACCCTGGTGAATGACAGACCCTGGTGAATGACAGACCCTGGTGAATGACAGACCCTGGCACCGCTGGACTGGCCATACAATCAGGTGGGCCGTGCTAGTTTTGGGCCCCCCCGCCCCGACCCCCTGAATGACAGACCCTGAATGACCGACCCTGGTGAATGACAGACAGACCCTGGTGAATGACAGACCCTGGTGAATGACAGACATACCCTGGTGAATGACAGACCCTGGTGAATGACAGACCCTGAATGACAGACCCTGGTGAATGACAGACCCTGAATGACAGACCCTGGTGAATGACAGACCCTGGTGAATGACAGACCCTGGTGAATGACAGACCCTGAATGACAGACCCTGGTGAATGACAGACAGACCCTGGCAGTGTTACTGACAGATGTATGAAGCGTGAATGACAGACCCTGGTGAATGACAGACCCTGGCAGGGTTACTGAAGCCCGGGGTCCGAGGGAGGGAGGAGGGCAGACCGCCGGGGTGATGTGAGGAGGATAATAGAGGCCTCTCTCTCTGTCTGGTCTAGGAACCGCTACATCGCCTTGTTACATCGATACATTGTTACATTGTTACATGGCATTGTTCACAACCCCTTACGTAAGTTCAGCACACTCACGCACTCACGCACACACACACACACACACACACACACACACACACACACACACACACACACACACACACACACACCACTCCCATTTTTTTACAATAAGGATAAACAGACCTATGGTGGAGATGAAGGTGGTGTTGAAGGCGTCCTCGCTGAAGCGGAACAGCAGACAGGTCTTCCCCACCCCGCTGTCTCCGATCAGCAGCAGTTTGAACAGGTAGTCGTACGTCTTCGCCATCTCTCCTCCTCCAACAGCTTCTTCTTCTGGTCTTCCTGGGAATTAGTCTAGAATGTACGAGTGTATATTAATACTGTCTTTGCTGCCCGCTGATCTACACCTCTGTGATAATAAGTGTAACCATACGATCCAGTAGAGAGGAGGGGTAGAGGAAGGCGTGGGTCGGGACTGACGTCCAAGTCAGGAGAGGCAGGGCTAAACTAGGGGGCTGCGTTCGTAGAGAGCTCTGAGAGCGCCGGAGCACACTCTGGGGGCGCGACCAAGTCATTTGATTGGACGCGAGGCGTTCCATGAGTGCTGAGCAAGATTTCCAGAGCGTGTTTACGAACGCACCCCTAGAGTTCGCTTCCTTTTAGTCGGGGTTGCCAGATTGGCTGAGGGGCTAGAAAACGATAGACCAAAACTATTGAGGAGGGTTTTATTCTATAGAAACCGCTACCTTTTAGACACCTTTACGGAAGAGTATTAGAATTTCTGAGAAAAAAGTCAGAATTTCTGAGAAAAAAGTAAGAATTTCTGAGTTAAAAAGTCAGAATTTCTGAGATAAAAAGTCAGAATTTCTGAGATAAAAAGTCAGAATGTCTGAGATTAAAGTCAGAATTTCTGAGAAAAAAGTCAGAATTTCTGAGATAAAAAGTCTGAATTTCTGAGAAAAAAGTCTGAATTTCTGAGATAAAAAGTCTGAATTTCTGAGATAAAAAGTCTGAATTTCTGAGATAAAAAGTCAGAATTTCTGAGATAAAAAGTCAGAATTTCTGAGATAAAAAGTCAGAATTTCTGAGATAAAAAGTCAGAATTTCTGAGATAAAAAGTCAGAATTTCTGAGATAAAAGTCAGAATTTCTGAGATAAAAAGTCAGAATTTCTGAGATAAAAAGTCAGAATTTCTGAGATTAAAGTCAGACTTTCTGAGAAAAAAGTCTGAATTTCTGAGATAAAAAGTCAGAATTTCTGAGATAAAAAGTCAGAATTTCGGAGATTAAAAATCAGAATTTCAGAGAAAAAAGTCAGAATGTAGTGCGGGTCAAATGTACACCGTAGACCAGGCCTATTCAATTAGCGGCCCGGGGGCCGCATGCGGCCCAGACGTGACCCCCGATTGGCCCAGTCATAAAAGCAGAGAAAAACGTATTTCGCAAGTGTTCAGAAATTCATGCAGAAATGTCTACTATAGTAGCCTACAGAATGTGAATATGACACTCTAAATAAACTAAGCGGGGAGCTTAAAACAACAATGGACAACGTGATGGCTACAATTAATTTTATTCGCTCCACTTCGAGCCTCCAACATTATTATTATTAACTTATTCCGCAAGCTGCTGTCAGAAATGTCTGCTGAGCACCACGATCTGCTTTTGCATAACGACGTCAGGTGGCTGTCCAAAGGCAAGGCACTGGAGCGTTTCTGTGATCTCAGAGAGGAGATTACAACTTTCCTCCGCAGCAGCAAGCAAACGAAGGCAGAAACACACTTGAATCGCATACTGGACGACAACTTCATGGCTGATGTCTGCCTTCTGAGCGACATATTCAAACAACACCTGAATGACCTAAATGTGGGGCTACAAGGCAGAGACAAAACTGTGATTTATCTTGTGGAACAGACGCGCGCGTTTCAAATCAAACTGGACCTTTTCGCGGCCGACTTCTGCACCGGCAGAATGCTGCATTTTCCGACGCTCCGCAAATGCGTCTCATCCCCGGCACACATCACAGATGTGATGACTGATTTCATTGCGAGGTTGAAAGAGAACTTTGCTGGTCGACTGGATGGACTTGCTCTGCCCGCAGAGGTGATGGGCTTTGCCAGAGACCCGTTCACTGCTGCAATAGAAGGGGACTTATCCACCAGAGGAAAGGGAGTGGTGCCTTCCATCGACGAGGGGAAATTCATACTCGAACTTGTTGACATGCAGTCATCCGTAACCATGGCACAGGAGCTTCGCACTAATTGACCTGCGAAGTTTTGGAGTGATGTCAACGTGCACCAGTTCCCTAACGTTAAGAAAGTAGCAATCCATGTGCTCAGTATGTTTGGATCAACATGCACCTGTGTGTAGCGGGTACAAATATATGCTGCGCCTTTAAGACGAGGTCACATGAACGCGCAGGTGTGAACGCGCAGGTGTGCTTGAGAGAGGAGCAGTGAGTTGGAACGAGCAACGTGGACGGAGCGGTAGCGGTGTGGGCTCCTTGCAAGTATATAGTTTTGATAAGAAGATATTGCCGAGTGGTCATACAAAGTACGGGATACGTTGATTTGCGAGTGTTTTGTTTGGGAAGAGCAGGCCTGAACGTCGTCGGTATCGAGAGGTGAAGCGTGCGCCAGCTCACCCCTCCCCCACCCCGTGTGTGAACTGCGAGAGAAAGGAGCTACTCGTGGTTGGTGTTCATTGTCCTGTACAGAGGAGAAGCGTGCGCCAGTGAGGCGTGGGTTCAGCGAGGTTTCTCGGAGTTTGCCCTGCCAGCCATCAGACACCCTTGACGTGCGATCTCTGCTGGATGGGTAATCTCTGCACTACACCTTGCCATTAGCACTGGCCAACCACGCATACCGTGCGCGGACGAACAGAACTGTGAACTGAACGGACTAACGCTCGAACGCGCACAAACCCACACTGGGAGAAAAGGACTGCTCATTCAGACTGATGTTGTTAAATGTACTCTCTGTGAGACTGCTAGACTCTCTGTGAGACTGCTAGACTCTCTGTGTGACTGCTAGACTCTCTGTGTGACTGCTAGACTCTCTGTGAGACTGCTAGACTCTCTGTGAGACTGCTAGACTCTCTGTGAGACTGCTAGACTCTCTGTGAGACTGCTAGACTCTCTGTGTGACTGCTAATACATTACCATATTGAATTTATTGACCCAAATGTTAACCGTTTTGTGTTTGGATAATTTTCCATAAGCTCTGTGTTTATTTTTGAGTAAACATTTGAATGGAATAACAGCTGTAATTTCCCATTTCATTTACTTACCTGGGGGTAGGGGCGCCTCACCTGTTTAGCTAGACCTAGGTAAAGTAGGGGGTGGTGTCAGGTCAGTTCGGCACTTACCTCGCACACACTGCACACACTTTTCACGGCCACCTACTAAAGCCCACTTTACCCCGTCTAAGAGGTTGACGTTAACCCAAGCTACTAAACAGGAAACAACTTGCTCACTCACCTGAACATTGAGGCCATAGGTATTGGGTGTGGGGGACCTAGATCCTGTCCCACTCAGTCCTCCCCAGACTAAGTACTTTGTAACCCCTACAAGGCGGCGGTAATAATCCCGACCGTCACAATTGGCGTCACGAACAGGATAGAATAAGCAACCATTTTTAAGTGGAAGCCATGGCAGAATTAGAGGAACTTAAGAAGCAATTTGAGAGGATGATGGAGAGGTTCAATGACCAAGCTGAGGCCCTGATACAAGCTAGAAGCGAGCATAGAGAAGCTCTGGCATTAGCTAAAGCAGTCATAGATCAGCAGAAAGAAAAGCCCCCTGCATCTATTGTGTATATCCCCAGAGACCGCAAGATTTCAGATTTCAGTGGTAAACAAGGTGATGTAGATATTGAAGAATGGATCACATCAATTAAATCTGCCCTTCAAATCATGAAGGTCCCTATAGAGGACCAAGCCGAGTTCATCAAGCAGCATCTTCAAAACGAAGCCAAACTCACAGTCAAGTATATGGCAGACAAAGCTAAGGATGCAGAGACCATATTTGAAGCACTGCGTAAGACTTATGGTGACAAAGTCCCTTTAGGCACCCGGCTCAAAGAATTCTATGACCGCAAGCAGTTGGCAGGAGAGACCATACGTTCTTACGCCTATGACATTCAAGAAAAGCTAATGCGAATTTGTCGTAGAGATGCCAAGCGTGTCCCTGATTCAGACGGAATGCTGAAAGAACAGCTTGCTCTTGGGCTTCGAGATGATATCTTAAGAAGAGAGATCAAGAGGAGACTGAAGGAAAAGGAGAGTCTTACTTTTGCTGAGCTAATGCAAGACGCCATCTCATGGTCTGAGGAGGAAGAGGTTCAGGGGTCTGATAGTGCGCAAAGCAGTTCCCGTGCCAAAGGTGCCATTAATGCTACCAGGGCTACCGACGAACCTGCTTCGCAGTTGACAATGGAGATGTTGTATGAAGCAATACAAAAGTTAGCCATCCGTCAAGATGAACTGTTCCAGATGATGGGCCACAGTGGCACTGGCATGACACAAGGGAAAGGCGAGAGGGCAAGAAGCCCCCCTTTGAAAAACGAAGATGGGCAGTTCATCTGCTACACGTGCAATGAGCCAGGACATACCAGCAGACACTGTCCTCTGAACAGGGGAGCTAAGAGCATAGCACGTCCTCCACTCGGAAGGGATGGGCCATCTGGGCCTGCAGGAAACGACCCCGGAGGGGCGATGCGCCAGAGTCCAGGTACCCCTGCAATTAGAAGTCACCTGGCAAGGCAGCCCTGTAACACTTCTCAAGCCTCAAGTGTAAGTGCCTTTGGAAACTGCTTGGTCGTTGAAGTGAAGATAGCAGGCGTGAAGACTGACTGCCTGTTGGACACAGGCTCAGAGGTGACCACAATCCGGGAATCTTACTTCAGAGAGTACTTTGGGAAGTCGGCGTTGTCCTCAGCCAACTGGGTCCAGCTCGCCGCTGCCAATGGCCTCGAAATTCCCGTCCTTGGATGCCTGGAGGCGGAGGTAGAGTGCATGGGGAAGACCGTTGGCAGGAAGTGTGTCTTTGTCCTTAAAGATGAAAGCCCAGATGTGGAAGAGATGAGAGGCCTCCCAGGTATCCTGGGAATGAATGTTCTAAGTGAACTGAAGGATCTTTTCGTTGCCACGGACGGCATGAAGAAGATGAATAAGTATCGGGAAACAGAGGCTAAGGTCCACAGGGTGCTAGCGAACATCAGAAAAGAGGCAGGGTCCCTCGGACAGAGTGACCGAATAGGATATGTTAAAGTGGCAGGCAGAGAGACAGTCATCATTCCTCCACTCAGCGAGCGCATCCTGGAGGGTTCGCCTCGCCTACGGAGAGGGCTCGCCTCGCCTACGGAGAGGGCTCGCCTCGCCTACGGAGAGGGTTCGCCTCAACTACGGAGAGGGCTCGCCTCGTCTACGGAGAGGGCTCGCCTCGCCTACGGAGAGGGTTCGCCTCGCCTACGGAGAGGGCTCGCCTCGCCTACGGAGAGGGCTCGCCTCGCCTACGGAGAGGGTTCGCCTCGCCTACGGAGAGGGCTCGCCTCGCCTACGGAGAGGGCTCGCCTCGCCTACGGAGAGGCCTCGCCTACGGAGAGGGCTCGCCTCGACTACGGAGAGGGCTCGCCTCGCCTACGGAGAGGGCTCGCCTCGCCTACGGAGAGGGTTCGCCTCGCCTACGGAGAGGGCTCGCCTCGCCTACGGAGAGGGCTCGCCTCGCCTACGGAGAGGGCTCGCCTCGCCTACGGAGAGGGTTCGCCTTGCCTACGGAGAGGGCTCGCCTCGCCTACGGAGAGGGCTCGCCTCGTCTACGGAGAGGGCTCGCCTCGCCTACGGAGAGGGCTCGCCTCGTCTACGGAGAGGGCTCGCCTCGCCTACGGAGAGGGCTCGCCTCGCCTACGGAGAGGGTTCGCCTCGCCTACGGAGAGGGCTCGCCTCGCCTACGGAGAGGGCTCGCCTCGCCTACGGAGAGGGTTCGCCTCGCCTACGGAGAGGGCTCGCCTCGCCTACGGAGAGGGTTCGCCTCGCCTACGGAGAGGGCTCGCCTCGCCTACGGAGAGGGTTCGCCTCGCCTACGGAGAGGGCTCGCCTCGCCTACGGAGAGGGCTCGCCTCGCCTACGGGCAGGCACCCGTCCGGTAAGGACACCGACCCTGACATTGGCACAGGCTGCCCTGACTTCATATGCATCCCTGCCACTACACACATGCCCCACACAAACACAGGCCTGGGTATTAGAGAAGTAGTCGAGGAGCATTCAAATGATGAGGGTCAGATTGATGATGGGGCCATAGGTGAAGTTGCTAGGCCCATACATGAGGAGCTGGGAACTATGGGTGGGTCAGATGCAGGGAGTGAAAGTGAGAGTGTGGCTGAACCCAGACGATCTCAAAGACAGACCAGGGGTAGAATTCCCTGTAGATTCAGGAGTGATTATGTTTTGAAATAATTTGTGCAATTGTAAATGTTTTATACTTACCTTCATGCATGTCCATGTTTTTAGGTATTGAGGAGTGAAAAGTGTTATGATGCCGTGTTTTATTGTTTTCAGCTCTTCTGAGGCATCCTTATGTACTGGTTGAAATGTTACCTGTGTTGTGAACCTACCTGTGGGTACTGTCGTATGGAGTGACATGTTGTATTTTTATTTCTTCTTTTACTGAGGTCGCATCGTCATTTGGATGTTGGATGGCATGGCAGGGTTTCGCAGGGGGGAATGTAGCGGGTACAAATATATGCTGCGCCTTTAAGACGAGGTCACATGAACGCGCAGGTGTGAACGCGCAGGTGTGCTTGAGAGAGGAGCAGTGAGTTGGAACGAGCAACGTGGACGGAGCGGTAGCGGTGTGGGCTCTTTGCAAGTATATAGTTTTGATAAGAAGATATTGCCGAGTGGTCATACAAAGTACGGGATACGTTGATTTGCGAGTGTTTTGTTTGGGAAGAGCAGGCCTGAACGTCGTCGGTATCGAGAGGTGAAGCGTGCGCCAGCTCACCCCTCCCCCACCCCGTGTGTGAACTGCGAGAGAAAGGAGCTACTCGTGGTTGGTGTTCATTGTCCTGTACAGAGGAGAAGCGTGCGCCAGTGAGGCGTGGGTTCAGCGAGGTTTCTCGGAGTTTGCCCTGCCAGCCATCAGACACCCTTGACGTGCGATCTCTGCTGGATGGGTAATCTCTGCACTACACCTTGCCATTAGCACTGGCCAACCACGCATACCGTGCGCGGACGAACAGAACTGTGAACTGAACGGACTAACGCTCGAACGCGCACAAACCCACACTGGGAGAAAAGGACTGCTCATTCAGACTGATGTTGTTAAATGTACTCTCTGTGAGACTGCTAGACTCTCTGTGAGACTGCTAGACTCTCTGTGTGACTGCTAGACTCTCTGTGTGACTGCTAGACTCTCTGTGAGACTGCTAGACTCTCTGTGAGACTGCTAGACTCTCTGTGAGACTGCTAGACTCTCTGTGTGACTGCTAATACATTACCATATTGAATTTATTGACCCAAATGTTAACCGTTTTGTGTTTGGATAATTTTCCATAAGCTCTGTGTTTATTTTTGAGTAAACATTTGAATGGAATAACAGCTGTAATTTCCCATTTCATTTACTTACCTGGGGGTAGGGGCGCCTCACCTGTTTAGCTAGACCTAGGTAAAGTAGGGGGTGGTGTCAGGTCAGTTCGGCACTTACCTCGCACACACTGCACACACTTTTCACGGCCACCTACTAAAGCCCACTTTACCCCGTCTAAGAGGTTGACGTTAACCCAAGCTACTAAACAGGAAACAACTTGCTCACTCACCTGAACATTGAGGCCATAGGTATTGGGTGTGGGGGACCTAGATCCTGTCCCACTCAGTCCTCCCCAGACTAAGTACTTTGTAACCCCTACAAGGCGGCGGTAATAATCCCGACCGTCACATGTGAATCAAGCTTTTCACACATGAACACAATAAAAAGCAGCTCTCGTTGTTCCCTGACTGACAGTACTCTTCACCAATGCCTTCGGATTGCATTGACATCTTATGAGCCAAATGTCACTGCTCTTGTTCAGAATAAAACATGTCACTTCTCACAGAAAAAAGTCAGCAGGGTAAGATTAGATTAGATTCAATTTTATTGTTTAACTGTAATTGTAACTTGTTAAATTGTGCACTCAAGGCGTTGATGGTTATTTTCATTCAGTTAAAAGCACTTTGTGATGTGCCTGGGTCAGCTATGACCAACATTTATATTTTACAAAAGGAATTTTTTTTATTGTCCTTTATTGTACACTTTTTTAATGCACTTTGAGATGACTTTTGACGTGCCTGTGTCAGATGTTACCTAATTTAAAAGGAAAACTATAAATAAACTGCTTGTATTTCATTAGGCCTACATTCATTTGTGTTGGTTTGAAATGTGTCATTACCTGGTGCCTAGGCTACTGGCCGCTGAAAATGTCTGGCCCAGCAACATTTCTTGGTTTTCAAATCTGGCCCAACTGAATTTGTAATTGAATACCCCTGCCGTAGACAGTCAGCACTCAGCAGAACATGATGGCAGCAGGTAGGCTAATGTTCATTACCGTCAGCAATTAAGCACATAATGAGTTAGTTTGCAGACTCACAAATGTAGACGTAGAGTATTCTAACATTTAGCCAAGTCAACATAACTACGTACATGCTGCCTTTGTGCAAGGTTCTAAATAGTGTATGTAGCTAGCTGGCTACAACGTTACAGCTAAATTAGCCAGTTGGATTAGCTATCAACATGGGTTCATTAGTGTTTGCTAGACTGGTGTTGTGTAGTACTCAGTGTTTACCACAATGAGGCCACGCAAGTGTGCTAACGAAGGTTAATATGGAATGGAATGGAATGGACTTTATTTGTCATTGCTACAGTACAGGTACCAAACAACGAAATTTAGGAGGGGTGGCTCCCCTGGTGTTAGGAAAGGGAAAAAAAAATAATAATAATAGAAAAAGCATAAATGCATAAAATCACAAGAAGGTAAGGAGCTGGTTTACATCAATAAAGGCTATGTACACAATTCACTGTACTATACTGCACAGATAGTCAACTAGGGTTGTCATGCACAAAGAGTATTTTTTCACATTATTTTAAAGTGTCACAGTTTGCAGGCTTGAAAATGTACATGTTTGTGCCTCAGCACTAGCTGCCATACAATCCGTCCGATTGTATGACAAACTAATAGCTAGTTAGTTATCTAATTGCAGCCAATTTTGTATCAGCAACCTAGCGAAATGGATGAGAGGATCCTGTTTTACTGCTCTTTACAGCATCACACATTGATGTGGCAAGTTTCCTTCATGACCGTGGCGTCACTGAAGAAGCCATCTCTCGCCTGGAGGAGGAAAAGGTATGGTATTTCTTCAGGATTTTAACCATAATCATGAAAGATGAAACGTTTAAAGAAAACTATGCAATGTACAGTATGTGCAGAGGTAGTATTGTAAACATCAGTGGTAATTAGTTATAAGTGGTATTGTAAACAGTAGTATACAGTTAGGCTATATCTAGTTATAAGCTATACAGTTAGGTAGCTTGTGCAATGTGGTAGTTTATGTACCGTATCTAATGTGCAGGGTATAAGGAAACTGTATTAAGTTACGTGCAATATACAGTATGTGTAATGTAATGACCTAACAGTCACCTAACCAAGCTAATCTGTAAAATAGATTATAGAAAAAAGAAGATACATCATGAAGCATTTATGATATAGAATTGTTAGATTACCTTTAGGCTATGAAGAAATTCACTGAACTTATGTTGTGCTCACTCCACAGATAGACAGAGATGTTATATTGCTCATGGAGGATGGAGACCTGGCAAAATACATTCCCTCATATGGTGACAGACTAGCACTGTTCAACTTCTCAAAAAACCAGCAGCCTATATCTCAAAGGAAATTGGGACTTTTTGAGAGGTTGCGTGAGAGGCTTAAATTGAGAAAGGGGGCAAACCAGGATGAAGGTGATCTCAATCCGCCCATTGGTCCCAACAGTGCATCTCCTACCAGAAGCCAGAGATCAAGAGCAACTCCTACCAGAAGCCAGAGATCAAGAGCAAGTACTCGAAAAATAGAAATCGGTTGGCTACACATAGAAAATTATGAAATGAAGCAAATTCGAACAAAGCAAGGTGGGGGCACAAGGAGTGTAGTAATGGATGTAAACTGTGGGATGGATGATATCCTACAAAAAGGAAAGAGTCTGTTCTTCCCACAAGGCATGTCCAACCAAAGGACCTGAAATAGACTTTGACTTTGAAGTTTGTGATCACAAACTAAATCCAGTTGTTGAAGACGTCACCATTGGTTTTATCTACAATACGCTCTGCATGACTAGACTACGGTTTTATCTTTCCTCTCGTCCCAAGCAAGAGTTACACGGCAACTGTGAAGATGATCACGAGGAGGATGATGACACTGATGAGCATGAGGCTGACAGTGCTCAAGAGGATCACAACACTCTGGAAATGTACGATGATATGAGTTCTCTAGATGGCCCATCTGCCATTTCTGACGCTAATGCCATCACAGATGGACACTTCATAACTTATCAATACCACTCTGTAGCAGAATTACTTCAGAGGGGTTTTGTTGTTGAAGGTGCAGCACAGACCATTGAGGTTGATTTGTCTGACTCAGAGGTTACATTTGGTCCAAGGAAGGAGGAAACCCGTAGCAGTGACTTTAATGACACACTGCCGTATAACCCCACTCTAACCCTAACCCAGGAGCAGACACCTCCAGTCACACTGCCATTAAACCCCACGCCTGGGTCCCAGGAGCAGACACCTCCAATCACAGCAACAAAATGTATAACCATACACCATGGAAATTGCCTGAAAGACATGATCAAAGCTTTCACAGATCCAGACATTCTCACTAAACCACTCATGATAAGCAGGCTACTCCCAGATAATTCAGAGGAACTAGGCTGTGGATCAGGAGTTGAGAGAGATGTGTTTAGTTGCTTTTGGGAAGAGTTTTATGACCGCTGTACTCTGGGAAAAGTCCCTTTTATCCGGCATGACTTCAGCGGAGACACTTGGAAGGCCATTGGCAGAATTCTCCTCAAAGGTTATCAAGACTGTCAGTACTTCCCTATCAAGCTTGCTTGCCCTTTCATGGAGGAGATGCTGTATGGCGTAGTGCAGACTGACCTGACAGAATCATTTCTGCAGTTTATGAGTGGCCACGAAAGTGAGATTAGGGTTACACAATCAATTGCTGCATCTTGAATTCGGTTCACAAATGCTCACTCATAGACTATTATGTTCCGAGGAACACTATGAATGTTTGTGATTATTTCTTCTTTATTATTATTATTTTTGCATGGTTGTAATATTAAATCATGGATGACCCGAAATTGCTGAGAAAAAGGCATGATTATTATATTAGTGGTGTTACATTTTTTATTGGCATGTGAAATTGTCAGACATTTATAGCTGTATACTATGAGGCGATTCTTTGATCTGACCACTTTTTGTGCTGTGTCTTTATAATGCTTTATAACCACAGGTGAGGTCATCCGACGAGCCCTTGTCGATTTCACCTCCATTGACTCAGAAGATCTTGGGGAAGTCCTTGACAACTACGACTGTAGAAGGAGAGTCACCGCAAGAATCAAGGACCCCAATTGAAATAAGCCAGTGGCTTTCTTGGGTTTTTATCCTGTTAGTTGACCTTGTATGTAATATGTACTTTCATGTACCTACTTCTGCAAATCTTCTAATAAAGTTTTCAATCAATCAATCAAACCGCAGAGAATCTCCCAGAGATCCTAATGGAGATTGCCCACAAGGAGCTCGTGCAAAAGCCCAAGTATGTGATAGACTGTTGGAAAGATGTTACTCAGAGCCAGTTTGCCTTGAATCGTGAGGAACTTTTGGAGATGTATGCAAACCTCAAACCAGCACCTAAAAAAGTACTGGCACTACTGCATCTCCCAGCAGATATGAGTACCAAACAACAGGAAGTAGGGCATCATCTGAAACGTTACATCAGAGAGATGGACGAGGAGAAACTAGGCAGGTTTCTTAGGTTCACCACAGGATCAAATCTGATCACATGTGACAGTATAGCCGTGATGTTTTCACAGATGTCTGAATTTACAAGACGGCCAATAGGACGCACATGTGGTAGGGTTTTAGAATTAGCTGAATGCTATGAAAATTTCCCAGACTTCCGAGCTGAATTCAATGGAGTCCTTGACAGCAACATTTGGGTCATGGACATTGTATAGGACATTGTGGACCTTAGGTATTTTTCATTTAGCACTTTATCTCTGTGACAGTCTCAGCGAAAGGGTTGTACCTTGTTTTTTGTAGTATGCCTAATTCCTGGAAGTATAACAGCTGAAGCATTGATCTTTGAGTAATGTTGATTATAATTGTGTATTAGGTAGACTATTGAAGTGAAACCAATGGTAAGATAGAATGTTTGTATTGAAGCAGTTCTTTCTTTGATACTGGGTCACATTTAGTACATCCGGAAAGTATTCAGACCCCTTAATTTTTTTCACATTTACTCAATTTAATTTCATGGAAATGGATTCAACAATTGCCAACAATCCACACACAATACCCCAGAATGACAATGTGAAACCACTTTTTGGGATCTCAGTAAATGTATTAAAATTGAAATACAGAAATACAGAAAGTATTCAGACCCTTTGCAATTAAAAATAGCTAAAATGCCAAAATGTTGCATTGTTCAAGGGCTTGCCAATTTGAGGTGCTGATATTCAAGGTTCTCAGAATAATTGTTGTTATTGTTCAAATCCCACCTGAAACCACACCACTACTAGTGTGTCCTTGAGTAAGGCACTTAGCCCTCAGTTACTCCAGGGGGAATGTCCCTGTAATTCGTAATTGTAAGTCGCTTTGGATTAAAAGCGTCTGCTAAATGGCAAAATTAAATTATTAAAAATGAAAGACCCAGTTCACGACAACGTCGCTTCAAAGTACGAATACTTGTTATAATAAGGTGATTTTGTGCCAATAGACAAAGAATTTCCTTATTACTAAAGCCAATTCCAAAGTATAACTCGATAAGAGAATTCATATCATCCATTTTAACCAGTAGGAACATTCCATTCTGACTTTTAATCTCAGAAATTCTGACTTTTTTCTCAGAAATTCTGACTTTTTTCTCAGAAATTCTGACTTTTTATCTCAGAAATTCTGACTTTTTTCTCAGAAATTCTGACTTTAAACTCAGAAATTCTGACTTTAATCTCAGAAATTCAGACTTTAAACTCAGAATATAACCCCCCCCCCTTTCGGGAGAAAAAAAACGAACTATAAATGTTGGTGGCCCTAATACTCTTCCGTACACCTTCAATACAAGAGACAAAGAAAGCAGTGAAGACCCTGTGTATGCTATTGTTCTTGCGATCTTCCAATAAGAAACCGAGACACCACGCATACATTCTTGTAATATACTTTTTTTTTATATGTGTGGAATTTCTGAAACTGAAAGAGAGAGCTGGAATGAGACATTGGTACAAAACAATCCATAGCCTGTATAGGTAGAAATAATAAATATAAGATAAGATTTAAAGCAGTGGTACATTCACCATTAAAACAAATAGCAAATATCAGGAATGTCAGACAAACACAGATAGATGGAGCACTTGTGTTTTTTCGAGGTACGAATGTATGTAAGTATCTTTTGGGAGGTCGGTGAAACACCCCCTTGAAATGATATCATTCCATTTTTGGAAATGTAAGTAAACTTGAGCGTACATAATAATACAGTTGTTGGGTGGTTTTCAACTTCTTCAAAGTCTTGTGGGTTTACAGTTAGCATCCAAGTAGCTGTGTCCCCATTGCACTCATACAACAACATACATGTGCTGTTGAGTGAACTAGCAGCAGCTTCAGTCCATGTCTTGCACTCTCCTGCAGATCTCAGCTGTGAACTCGGAGCACTTTGCTTTACCTCCCAGGTCCCCCGTTAGTACCTATGACAGAAGGATGATAATAAATATGGATCAAACTTTACATCCAGGGTTCCCACACCTTCTGAAACATCAAATTCAAGCACCTTTCAAGCACCTTTCAAGACTCAATTCCCTCAAATTCAAGGACCCAACACGGCATGGTTTGAGACAGAACCAGTTGACGAGCTAAGTAAAACTCAATTTTTTAGAGAGAGAGAGAGAGAGAGAGAGAGAGAGAGAGAGAGAGAGAGGGGAATTCAAGCACTTTCAATGACCCATGTCTATTTTCAAAAACTTTTAAGACCTTGATTTGTTTTTCTCAAATTCACAAACTTTCAAGGAGTTCAAGGACCCGTGGGAACCCTGTACATATTTTGTATCTTTTTTTGTCTTTTTCTGGGTGGGGCAGTCCCACTTATATTTTTCAATGTTATTGGACAGAGCGGTGCTAGACCACTGGACCACCTCAGGCCTCGAAAACTTTACTTATTTTAAGCTAAAAGAGTTCAAGAAGTTAAGAAGTGTGCTGATGCTACTTTCCTTCATCCCCACTGAAAATCCCATAGACCAGTGGCGGACTCAGGCTGTTTGGGGCGAAAAGAAAAAAAGGGCACCTATGGGACCCCATGAGTGAGCAAAATCCTCAGATTTTTGCCACTCAAAAGGGCACTTTAGTGGGATGTTTTTCAACTGTGGGGGCACATGGTCAAGTTTAGACCATTGGAGGGGCAGCAGTAGGGCACACCCTTTCGTTTTCGCCACTCAAAATGGCATTTAAGTGCGACGTTTTTCAACCGTGGGGGCACCAGGGGGGGCGATCGCCCCCCTGCCCCCCCCCCTGAGTCCACCAGTGCCATAGGCCTTTGTAGAAGGAAGGAAAGACCCCTTTTCTAAAGTCTGTTGTTGAGAAACGCTTTAACTCACATGACCATAATTTCCCTACCTGTGTGTCAATAACGTCACTTTGACAGCCATTTGACTTGAATACATACTGGTTTAGAAACACTTAAGCAGCACTGCTGGAATGTACACACACTGAACACAGAACAAACAGAACAGATTTGGTTGTAGGCCTAAAGCTTGTTGAGGTGTGATGAAAAGAAATGTGTAATTTATTGACATTTCTTTGATCTTGTGTGTGGAGGAAATGATGGCTGTCACGGCCCTAACCCTAAGCCTTGTTTGTACGCCCCGAACTATCTACAGCGTATACCACTGGATAGATGTACCATGGGAAACACACTTGTTTTATAATAATAATAATAATAATAATAATAATAATAATACATTAGACTTATATAGCGCTTTTCTAGACACTCAAAGAAACTTTACAAACTGAAAAGATCGAGTAGTAATAATAAAAAGAAACAAAAAATAAAGAAAAGAAAGTATAGGGGCCTAATTGAGGTAGTGCTGGGGACACATGGGAAGGGGAGGGTTAACTGGTGAAGGCGAGCTTGAAGAGGTGGAGGTTTTGAGGGCCTGTTTAAATGTGTATGCTCCCTAGACTGTCACACATTTAATCGTGTTCGTAACGTTGACGTTAAATTAATTATTAAATTGGTATATTTGCATGAACATGTTTGATGTCTCACAATGTGAGCTTAGATATGTTTTATGTAGAATAATGAACATGTCCCTCTACAATGTAAGAGTCTACATGTTTCATATGATGTCAGTCAGCTCTATTCTACAATTTCTATCTGCTGACTAGTAGCATATCGTGACGTTAGAATTATAAGGTTCTATCTCCATTTTTGTCAAAATTACAAAAAATAAAATAAAATACAAAGGTTCCATCTCACAAAACATAATGGAATGTAAAAACTTTGACGCTCAATATCTCTGAACTGCCCTAAACGGAGATAGAACCTTATCATTCTAAGCTCACGATATTATGTTCACAACAATGTTGGAGGTAGCCAAATCTCTGCCCCTAGTTGTGAGCACTTGGACAGCTAGCCTAGCAACAGTGTTTATCTCCATGTCGGTATGTATGTACAGAGTAGCTAGAGTTACTTTGAAAATTTATCTCAATGTTTATTCCAAACCCTAACTGTTGTCTGGTGTAGCGAGCTGCTGGTTGGCTACATAGGAAATCCATCTCTGCTGTTTGACAGGAAGTCGATAGGATGAAATATGAAGTCGTTCCAGCAGCTTTTTATGACTGCACTAATTGTTTCTTAACGCTTCAGTGATGTGAAAAACCGAAAGGATGAGTTGCTTATCCGGGGCAGCTGTGGAGCTCAGGAGGGAGAGCCGGTGTCCTCTCTCCACCCGCATTTTTTGAAAGTGATATGAATAGCCTGCAGGCGACAAATTCGACAGGCGACAAATTCTACTTATTTAGCGCCTTATTCCAAAGCGCTTAACAACGGCCTCTCATTCACCCATTCACATTCACATTCAATGGCGGCAAGCTACCATGCAAGGCACCGGCCGGCCCGCTCACTGGGAGCAATTTGGGGTTCAGTGTCTTGCCCAAGGACACTTCGACATGTGGCCAGCCGGGGCTCGAACCGCCGATCTGCTAACCTTGCGATCATAAGACGGCGGCTCCTCTACCTCCTGAGACGCAGCCGCATCAAAAAGTGTCACTGCTCAGCACCAAACAGAACAGACGTATAAACAGATATATAAATCCCAACCTTCTTGTCTCTGATGGTGTCGAAACAGGCCGCCTCGATCTTCTTGCCGTATCCATGGAGACCCATGTGTCGCAGCATCATGACGGCGCTCAGCAGCAGGGCGGTGGGGTTGGCCATGTCCAGGCCTGCAATGTCAGGGGCCGTCCCGTGGACCTGCACGGCAGAAGAAGACAGCTTTGTAGTGACCACTCGTTAGCGAGTCAGAGCATTCCTAATTCACGGCGTTCCAGCCATGTATAAGCACTGTTGTATGTTTGTGGGTACTACATCACCCATGCTTCTTAGCGGGTGATATGACGTATTATAAGTGAGACGAAGGGGAGTGAATGTTGTTGTTGTCAGTACGTATGAAGAGTGTGAGAATAAAGCGCATGTAGTAGTGTATTGTCTCTACTGTTAGAGTGAGATGTAATGTGATTGTTGTGTGTACTGCTCTTCAACTGTTATCCTCCTAAATTTCGTTGTTTGGTACCTGTACTGTAACAATGACAAATAAAGTCTATCTATCTTATGTGTACTGTGGTAACAGAGCATCCGTTCATGTTACTCTCAACAGACACACCCGTCGTATATAGAGTCTAATCACTCACTTTTGAAATAGAATGGCGCAACGATGATCCAACTATAACATGGATGCTATGCTATGACAACTATGACTTGCATCTCCCATACAACACTTGAGTCAGTTAAACTTAAACGCATCTTTACTTCAGTGTCACACAAAACATGTACAGGCCAGACAGGGGAGCAAGACGTACCGATTCAAATATGGCCACCCCATTGGCTCCGATGTTCCCGCTGGGAGTGACTCCCAGACCACCGATTAGTCCAGCACACAGGTCACTGCAACACACACACACACACACACACACACACACACACACACACACACACACATTAGTAGCAGTCACAGTCATTGTCTTGTAAAACATTAAAAGCCAGGACAAATTAAAAGCGAGGATGATTAGGCCAATGAGGTCAAGAGTTAGCTAAGCTATTAATGTTTTTTTAATAGTTTACATGAATGAACAACTGACTTGATCAAACAGACTTACCTGAGAATATCACCATAGAGGTTGGGCATCACCAGCACATCAAACTGAGTGGGGTCTTGCACCATCTGCAGGCGATACAGAGTCATTACATCCAAGATTATAGATTTTATTTTCTTCATTTCTCTAGCACTGTGACTGCCAATGACACTTCGTGAGTTTAGAATGATAAGGTTCTATCTCCGTTTAGAATGATAAGGTTCTATCTCCGTTTAGAATGATAAGGTTCTATCTCCGTTTAGGGCAGTTCAGAGATATTGAGCGTCAACGTTTTGACATTCCATTATGTTTTGTGAGATGGAACCATTGTCTTTTATTATTACTAACTCAAAAATGTCAACATTTTAAAAATAACACCACACAGGCATTAATAAACACCTAATGGATCAGATTATGTAAAAAACTCAATTTCGACCAAAAATGGAGATAGAACCTTATAATTCTAACGTCACGAAATATTAAAATGTCAATAATGGGGACTTACGTTGAGACAGACCGTGTCCAGGTACATCTCTGTGAATTTGATATCCTTGAAGTCTTCCGCCACCTCCCGGCATTTACGCAGGAAAAGGCCGTCAGACATCCGCCTGGTCAGGTAACAGTGAGGAGAGAAGAGTTAGACTCTCACAGGACACTGCTACATATAGTGGTATAGTGGATCTCTTATCTTAGCTTTGTCTTGGAATGACTGCAGTTCAACAATTGTCATAATTTGTCTGTTTAAACCTGAATAAAATGAATCCCCACTGACGTCTTGCAACATATATTCTCTCTATATATATCTATATATGTCTATATATAGATATATAGATATGTTACGGTACATGAATGAATGGTCTTTATTGTCATTGATATAGTACAGGTACCAAACAACGAAATTTGGGAGACATGTACATGTGGGAAAACTAGGGTTAGGGTTAGATGCTACGTCGACTTGGTACATGCTGGCATGTCTAACCCTAACCCTACCCCTACCCCTACACCTAACCCTAACCGTAGCGCCCTAGCACCTAACCCTAACCCTAGTTTTCCCACATGTACCGTATTCCCACATGTACCATGACATATACACACACATGTACCATAACATACACTCAGCAAACACATTCATTCAGGTGGTGTAATGGTGTGGGGAATGTTTTCTTGGCACACTTTGCGCTTGCTGAATGTCTCAGATCATGTTAAAACAGGCCGCCTCGATGTTCTAGGCGTATCCATGGAGACCCGTGTGTCGAAGCATATTCTATTCAGATCCGGTGACTAGGAAGAACACTGAGCTCATTGTCATGTTCAGGAAACCAGTTTTTGAGACGACTTTGGCTTTGTGACACGGTGCATTCTAGAAGTATGCTGGAAGTAGCCATTAGAAGACAGGTATATTGTGGCCATGAAGGGATGGTTACACATGGTCAACAACAAACAAACAATAGGCTGTGGCATTCAAGCGATGGTTGGTTGATATATTGATATTGACAGGCCCAAAGTGTGCCAAGAAAACATTCCCCACACCATTACGCCACCTGAATGAATGAGAAGTGTGTACAGGTGTTCCAAATAAAGTGCTCGGTGAGTGAATATCATGTTCAGAACTGCCCATCTTCTGTCGGAGACTGAAGACCTCCATCTCTTCAGGTTACACCGTAACTGTCCCTCCTGAGACATCTACTGCCCCCCAGCACTGCGTCTCCCGAAGACACACGCTTTTCCCCTCTACTGTGTCCCCTAAAAACTTCTATTGCCCCCCTTGTATTGTTTCTAATAATAATAAAACATTTTTTAAAATGCTGGATTACTCTTCCTGCTACGACTGGTGGATTGATGATTCACATGCTTAGTCAAATGTATTAATACATTTAGCGTCTGCTAAATGCCAAAAATGTAAAACAAAATGTAAATGTAATGTTTGATCATAGAATGGAGCTAGCCCGTAGCAGACTTACATGATGTTAGCTTTGTGAACGGCCGTGACACTGGTTCTTTGGTTGTTCCTGGCGTATTCAAAGGCGTACTCGGCGATGCGGCGACTGGCGTTCTCTGTGATGAGTTTGATACTCTGGACCACTCCGTCAACAATCTGCAACCCAAACGACACCGGCGTTAAAACAAACAACACTTCACTCACCCACAGAATCCCTCAATGTGTGATTTCGTGAGTTTAGAATGATAAGGTTCTATCTCCGTTTAGAATGATAAGGTTCTATCTCCGTTTAGAATGATAAGGTTCTATCTCCGTTTAGAATGATAAGGTTCTATCTCCGTTTAGAATGATAAGGTTCTATCTCTGTATTGCCGATATTAATATTTGGATGACACAAAACTTTCTCCAACTCAATCAAGAAAAAACAGAGGTATTGATCATTGGCGAGAAAACTGGGAGAGAGAAATTATCTGCACACTTGAAAACACTAGCTCTTAACACTAAGTGTCAGGCCAGGAATCTTGGTGTCATAATTGACCCAGATCAAAATTTTGAAACTCATATTAATAACACTATTAAAACATCCTTCTACCATCTAAGAAACATCACTAAGGTACAATCATTTCTCTCCCAGGCAGACACTGAAAAATTAATGCATGCGTTTGTTACTAGTAGGCTAGATTACTGTAATGCTCTCCTGACAGGTCTCCCCAAAAAAATGATAAATAGACTACAAATGGTTCAAAATGCTGCTGCTCGTGTCCTTACTAGGACCAAACGGAGAGCGCACATCACACCTGTCTTGAGATCACTACACTGGCTCCCTGTCAGTCATAGAATAGACTTTAAGATCCTTTTACTAGTTTATAAATCACTTCACTGTGATGCACCCAATTACATGGTGGACATGCTCATAAGATACACACCAGCTAGACCCCTACGGTCTAGTGGCACGGAACTTTTAATAGTGCCAGAGGCTAGGACAAAGAGATTTGGAGGATCAGCTTTTAGCATATATGCTTCTAGATTGTGGAACACCCTACCTGAGGGCCTGAGGTTGTCTAAAACTCAGGACATTTTTAAGCGTGACCTCAAAACCTACTTATTCAATGTCGCCTTTTGATACTAAGGGAGACATTGGACATTATAGAACTAGGATCACTAGGCCATTACACAATACTCGTGTTTTGAGATTTGTGTTGACAGGAAAATGGACCCGGGTGCTGATGAGGCACTGTCAGCTCCAAATAGCACCTAGAGCAATACTGGAACCGGTACAAGGGTGTACCAGGACCACCATCAGGTTGTATTGCTGTCATCTTTATTGTCTCTATTGTGTTGTTGCATCATAACTGTGCTTAAGTTTCTCTTTTGGCAGGACCTGTGACCATACTGGATGCAGAACGATGCAAATACAACACTAAATGTATGGACAGTGTGTACGCCGATAATATGCAAGGAATTTTTCCTGGATACATGGTGTACAGGTTTTTGCCCTTGCTTGCTTGCTTTGTGCCGGTGGTCCTTGGCCTCCCCTGCGGGACCGCTGGGTACTGGTAAGCAAACTGGCTAGTAGTCGCTCTATTGGTAGAGGGCTGCAAGGGAATTTTTCCTGGCTACATAGTATACAGGTTTTTTACTTTTGCCTGCTCGCGGCTCTGTCAGTATTGATTGATTGATTGACTGATTGACTGAACATTTTCATTGTGTGAAGCGCATTGAGTTGCATCTTGTAAGAAATGCGCTATACAAATAAAATTTGATTTGATTTGATTTGATCTCCGTTTAGAATGATAAGGTTCTATCTCCGTTTAGAATGATAAGGTTCTATCTCCGTTTAGGGTAGTTCAGAGATATTGAGCGTCAAAGTTTTTACATTCCATTATGCTTTGTGAGATGGAACCTTTGTATTTTATTAATTACTAACTAAAATGTTCAACATTTTAAAAATAACACCACACAGGCATTAATAAACACCTAATGGATCAGATTATGTAAAAAACTCAATTTTGACCAAAAATGGAGATATAACCTTATAATTCTAACGTCACGATTTGTGAAACTTTGTTTCATTCATAACTGCACACACAGCCTTCAATAAACCGTTTATCAAAAGGTAGTATAGTTGTGTCCCATGTTTTCCTGTACTGTCTTCAGTAGGGATGCACCGAACATTCGGCCACCGAATGTATTCGGCCGAATATCGCAAAATAAAGCACATTCGGTATTCGGCCGAATGTGTGAAAACACCGAATGTTTACCACCGAATAGTGGGCGTGTTTTGATGACGCAATCAAACAGTGTAAGCATCCCATGCTGCTCAGCGAATGAGACGAGCATTGACTGCATGCTGCTACAAATGGAATAAGACCCAACATGGCTAGCTCCATAACCGTGGCTGCGTTCGTTGAAAAAAAAATCGCTCTGAGAGCGCCGGGGCGCACACTGGGTCCGACGTCATAAAGGGACAGAGCGATTCGATTGGACGAGAGGCATTCCGCGAGTGCTGATCAGATCCCCGGAGCGAGTTTACGAACGCACCCGGGCTGTCATCTGCTCACTGCGCCAACAGCACATAGCTGCTTAGTGTTTTATTATTAAGCTGTTAACAAACACGAAGAACTCAAAGTTGTTATTCCCCTTTTTGCTCAATTGCGTTGTATTGTGCTGTATTGTGTTGTATTTTGTTGTATTATGTTGTATTATGCTGTATTGTGCTGTATTGTCAGGTGTCATTTGCCTAGGGTGCGTGGGTTATGCGGAACCCATGAACAGGATTTTACACTGCAGGGGGGGGGGGGGCCCGGGGGAAATGTGAAAATGTTTTAAGATAAATAGCCAAATACCCAGGGGGGGGGGGAGGGGGAGAAAGGGAAAACGTTTCTCCACCGAAAATGCCGGAGACGAGCAGTCCTATATCCGACAGTGGAACACGTTTTAAAACGGAGACGTTCTAGTATATTCTGGACGTATTTGACCAACACAGGGGTGCAAACTGGTGATGGCCCAAAAAGGTGACATTTTTCTTTTGCCTGAAAACTAAGAAAATGATCAATGCTGACCTTAGAGGAGAATGTTTTTCAGGGGGGGGGGGGGGGGGTCGTGCATCATGTGACTTGGATGAGACTTTGACTTTTTTTTTGACTTTTTTAAGGTTAAAACGGTTAATTTAGCAGAAAGGTGACAAGTTTAGGATCTCTTATATAGGATCTGTATTGGCACAGGCGGAGCGTAGTTTCAGTCGTCTTAAACTAATGAAGACAAACCTGCGATCTTCAATGAGTGAGATGCGTCTCTCAAATCTGGCATTGCTCTTTATCGAGAGAGAAGTAACGGAGAGGGTTGACTTACAACAATGTTACAGGGGTGCAAACTGGTGATGGCCCAAAAAGGTGACACTTTTTTTTTGCAGCAAGACAAATTATTAATGCGCGGATAACATTTTTGTTGATGGGGGGTGGAAAGCGCTAGCACTAGCAGTGGTAGATGGATAGCTCTATCACTAATGGTGGTCTCAGCAGCGGTCCGAACCTTAACACCCATATAACACATCATTATGTTGAAAACAGGTTGGTACTGTGACTGTCCTCCACACTGTCTAGAATTGTACCGAGCTGCATGAAGCTAAACGTTATTTCAACAGCAGCGGAGTTTAGCAGACAGGAAGATTAGTTAGCTTGCGCATCATGTGACTTGGATGAGACTTAGACCCCCCCACCCACACCCAAAATACTTTTTTTGCAGATCTACACGATTCACATTGGATGACCTATTTTGAGATAAAAAAAAGGCTAATTTAGCAGAAAGGTGACACGTTTGCACCTCAGAGGAAATAATAGGGTGACCAAGGATTAAGCCTTTAAAGGCAGTGTGCGGAAAAAGAAAAGTTGGATGGGCTGTTGGCTGTTGATGGCAATCAGTTGTTTATTTTAAAATAACATTTTAAAATGCAGGTGTAGTGATCATTCCTAATTCACGGCGTTCCAGCCATGTATAAGCACTGTTGTATGTTTGTGGGTACTACATCACCCATGCTTGTTAGCGGGTGATATGACGTAATATAAGTGGGACGAAGGGGAGTGAGTGAATGTTGTTGTTGTCAGTACGTATGAAGAGAGTAAGAATAAAGCGCTAAATGTTTTTTTTCTTTTTCTACCGGCAAAACGACTATGTTTGTCCTGTTATTGCCATCACTCCTACACAGGCTACATTTCACTACAGCTTGATTCGCCTGTTGTTATGTCTTTTTGCAAACACATCCACACATAATACCCCCAAATTACCCAAGCGCTCATCACTCATTGTGGTTCTTAACATAGTTTTAATTAAGCACTGAAATTCAGAATAGCTGCAGTGTAGCACACTCCAAGACTCTTTTTTTTTTTTTTATACATGCCTTTTTACATGCAGCTGTGCACTCGTCGTATTGGTCGGCTTATAGGCTAATACGTTTCCCCAAATGACATTCATTAGTGCTGTTAAGGGGCCCCATCGATACGAAAACAACCCACGGGAATAAAAGTGAAATTAAGCCCCTGACTGTCTTGTATGGTTGGCTGTCTGTACTGTAGCATCATTTGTTAATAAGTTGTCACTAAAAACAAGTTTCTAGTTGGCAGTTAACGTTTGAATTGAACAGCGCTGCTCTAAGTGAGTGACTCACCGTGTGTTCGATGCCGCTGTACTCTCCCTCCGTGTTCTCCCTGATGGTGACCAGGTTGACGTCAGTGTAGGGGGTCTGGTACCCCTCGATGGACACACAGGGGCGCACGTTGGCGTAAAGGTCAAAGGTCTTCCTCAGCAGCAGGTTCATGGAGGGGTGGCCGGCAGCGATGGGCGTCTTGAGGGGTCCTAGACAGAGGTCAAAGGTCAAAGGTCAGAGGGTTAGGTGACTCCGTTTAGGTCCCTAGCCTAACCTATTCTCCCAGTAAACAAAGAGTCCAAAAGACGTCCTCAGGGAAGCCGGAATGTGGGTCAAGATTACGTCTTTCTAGGACGTCTAGGTCCTAAAGACGTCATCTGGACGTCCGAGAAAGACGTCACCTGGACGTCCTAGAAAGACGTCATCTGAACCCACATTCCGGCTTCCCTGAGGACGTCTTTTGGACTCTTTGTTTACTGGGCTAGTTCTTTCAGATCAACATAGCTTGGGAGGGGGGGAGAGGGATACTGGTGGATTGTGATGCAGTAGTGTGGAGGTAGAAATCAGAGGACGGGCATGGAACAGTGTTTGATACTACTCCTCATTCTGTTCCATGCATTACATTGCATTCTACCTCCACCAGCCTCCCCTGGAGGGCAGCTACCTTTCAAGCCGATCTTGCTCTTGTCCATGGAGTCCTTGGCGTCAAGGGGAATCATCCATTTTCCTCCGGGTCCCTTTATAGCGGTCACATTCCTCTCCTCCCACTGAATAGGAGCCTATGGGACAGGGAGGAACGTGTCGAATGAACGTGTGAAATACTTCAGATGCACGAGCTGCTCTTGATTTAGAGTTTCCTCGTGCCAGTCCTACAAGTGCAAACTCCCAAGTATTTGATCTATGGGATTTGACCGAGGTTGTGACAAGCCTCAGGGTTGCAAGGCATGCAGTGAGCGAGTGTGTGTGTGTGTGTGTGTGTGTGTGTGTGTGTGTGTGTGTGTGTGTGTGTGTGTGTGCGCGTGTGTGTGTGTGTGTGTGTGTGTGTTGACAGATCATATAAAGTGCTGATGACAAGTTGACATGTTCACCACTTACTTTAGCAGCCTCGAAAATCTTCATGACAGCGACAGAGATCTCAGGCCCAATCCCGTCACCGGGGATCATTGTAACGGTCTTCATCTACAGGACACACGTGTGCGTAATTACGCGTTATCTGTTTGTCCGCGTTGTCGGGATTAAACTGTTAAAATTAGCTTTGACCTTTTCCCTCATAAGAAACGGCCTTGGAGCAGATCTAGCTCCTCCATAAACGTATGTGTGACTGTGAAATACACTTAAACATATGACATACATACATACCATTTGAGAAAGAGCGATTACATTTTTGTACTAAACTAATTACTAATAACTTACTTACCCCCCTCGAAAAGGATCTTGAACATAGCGGTCTCTTGGCCACTTGGGACAGCTATCGGAAGGAGAGAGGCAGAAAGAAAGGTTACTGAAACTGAAACTGACAATCCTGCCACACTCACCCGTCTCTATCTGAAGTGGATCTATTTCAACTTGGGAAAGATCCCAAATGTAATTCTAGTTTGTTAAAACGAGTTAAAAGAGGACACATCTAATTGCCATAAACCATAAAGCGTTCCGCTGCCTGTGACTGAAGGACACGTTAAAGGCCTGGTTGGGGATCCAGAGACAGAACATTTTACGCATTACAATCCATCGGGTAACGGGACCGCATACGAGCCCCGCGTTAGACTCACGACTCCGGTCCGGGTCGGTGACATCCGTATGGAAGCCTTTGGGCATTCGGCATGTTACTCACCATTGACCTCCACGCGTTACTACCGGCCATGCTGGGATGTGTTAATGCGGTGCTGAGCCGCTGTCTGGATGGAGGTGGAGCTGGATTCACTCGTGGAGCTGGATGGATGGAGCCTATCATGGAGGTGTCGTCACATGCGGGAAGTGGTCGTCACTTTCGGAACCTCCCCGGGTTGCCAGATTGTACCAATAAGTACAGTGCGCAAAACTGTTCACTGTATTTTGGTTTACACAGCTACACACACCATTCGTGACGTTAGAATTATAAGGTTCTATCTCCATGTTTGTAAAAAAAAAAGTAAGGTTCTATCTCCGTTTAGGGTAGTTCAGAGATATTGAGCGTCAACGTTTTTACATTCCATTATGTTTTGTGAGATGGAACCTTTGTATTTTATGAATTACTAACTAAAGAACGTCAACATTTAAAAAATAACACCACACAGGCATTAATAAACACCTAATGGATCAGATTATGTAAAAAACTAAATGTTGACCAAAATGGAGATAGAACCTTATAATTCTAACGCCACGAGGTGTGGAAGAGCTTTAATGTATGAGAAATGTCCCACGGCTCGGGACCCCGAGGAACACATGTGGAGAAGTTGACATTGTCACTGATTAACACTAGAACAGCCGTGCCTTTTTTACCTACTAAAAGACCCTAACCCTCTTTACAATGCTAAACTGCTAGTTACACACAACGACCACTAGTTGGCCGCTTGTAAATTAGCCTGCCTCCTACACAGAAAAACTGCAAAATAGCTTCATACTAGCTTATCCTGATGTGATTTTGAAAATGTAAGGATACTGGGTGGTAGAACGCACATATCTAGGACAAGTCATGAAAGGATGGTCCTGAAATTTGATTGAGTGCAAAGATAGAACACTTTTCTTTACTCCTCATGGCTGTTCTAGTGTTAACTTCCACATTGCTTTTAAATCATTGATGGTCTCAGCTCCAAGCTACTGGTATGGGACATAAGAGGAGGTAAACATAGTTACTGAGTTATTTTCCTTGCTTACAACTAAAACAACAACAACAGTTACTACAAGACTGTAGACCTGCACAAGACTGGAATGGGCTACAACAAGACCATTGGCAAGCATCTTGGTGAGAAGGAGGAGAATACTGTTGGTGCGATTAGCTATTCGAAAATGGAAGAAACACAAATTGACCATCGATCTCCCTCGGTCTGGGGCTCCACGCAAGATCTCACCTCGTGAGGTGACGTTGATCATGAGAAAGGTGAGGGATCAACCCAGACCTACACAGGAGGAGCTTTTAATGATCTCAAGGCAGCTGGGACCACAGTCACCAAAGATGACCATTGGTAACTAACCATTGGTAACACACTACAACCGCAATGGATTGAAATCCTGTAGCGCCCGCAAGGTCCCCCTGCTCAAGAAGGCCCGTAGCTACAGGCCCATAGGGCCTACTGTAGATGGATTTGTTTGGCTTGATATCCATAATGTAGTATGACAACAACAACATAACAAATGATAAATGACAGAAGAATAATATGAATATAATATCAACATTACTCATAAAGAGCTTGTCATGGTGTATCCCTCAATGCTGGATGGAAAGGCACTGCTTTTTGAAAAAGACCAAAGCAAATCAGGGTAAACAACATTGACATGTAACAACTGCTCTTCCCTCCCCCTTCCTTCAACGTCTCACGATGTGGGTCCTTTTTTTGTACCACGTTTCCCAGAGTCGTTGGGTGTCGTCTGCATGTTTGGGGTTTAGAGGGTGTTTTTAGAAACTTTAGTGTGGGGTAAGAGGGGGGGTGAAACCAGTCCACTGCACAGTCAGTACCGTCAGAGTAGGAGGGGTCTTAGTTTGATCGTTTTGGGTGGGCTGTGTGATCGCCGGGTTCAGGGTGGTTCGGGTTTATTTCAGTATCGTGAAGGCAACAACTCGCCACCAGATGTCGCTGTTTACCTACTGTGTGAATGACGATCATTTAAGACTGAGTTCTAACCGATCTATCCATAAGACCTTGAGTATTTGCAGAAGTCTCCAATTGGCATCAATGCACGATGCATGCAAGATCACAATTTGGGGACCCCTTTGTCAGCTGGTTTAATGACAATATTTTAATTAATACTCAATCCCGTAAGTGCCTGCCACTGCTGTTTGGTGCGGTTCTGTTTCTGGGGGGGGGGGGGCGGTCCTAGCCGAAATTGTGAGAAGGAACTTAGATCTTCTCGCTTGAGGGTGTGTGTTGTTCCTGACACCATATGTTTCGGGTTCCCGGCTTGAGGGGTTTGTAAATGGTATGTGGGAGTAATTAGACTCATACCCTACACTGAAACTGAAGACCCATCTCTTCAGGTTACACCTTAACTGCTCCTCCTGAGACATCTACTACCCCCCAGCACTGCGTCTCCTGAGACACCCGCTTTTCCCCTTTACTGTGTCCCCAGCCCAGTTTACTTAGCCTTGCGTAGCCTACGGAGAGGGTTGACGCGCACCTCTCCAAAAATGTAACTACGCGTCAGTTTCTACGCAACCGTAAGCTCTGTGATTGGTCCGCTTGGTAACACATGATTCCGACAAGATTCTGACTCTCTCGTCGGCCAAAATGCGGAAGCCATGACAGAAATGTCATTTACTTTTTCTGTAATTACTTATTAATAAAGATTTTAAAAATTATGATAACCATCATATTATCTTAGTTTAATGTCATTTCAATGCATCATAGAACTTTTATTTACAACAAGCATAACAAAAAAGAAATCGCTATTATGCCGCTTTGAGTAGTGTGAATGCTAGGACCTAGACAGAGAAGAGGAGAGCATTCACATGTTCCTAGACAGAGAAGAGGAGAGCATTCACATGTACCTAGACTCTTCTCTGTCTAGGAACATGTGAATGCTCTCCGCCTCTCTGTCTAGGTACATGTGGGAAGACGGTACATGTGGGAAAACTAGGGTTAGGGTTAGGTGCTACGTCGACTTGGTACATGCTGGCATGTCTAACCCTAACCCTAACCCCAACCTTAACCTTAACCGTAGCACCTAACCCTAACCCTAGTTTTCCCACATGTACCGTCTTGTCAGCTCTCGCAGAAATCCGCTAATAAACTGTCGGCATGGTGGTCCGTCGGCACAGCAGGTGGCGCTATAGCTCCTGAGAGCCGCTGCACCTGCGGGTGACACAGTCATAAGAGTTCAGTCAGAGTTGTAGAGCTGGGAGAGCAGACGTACATAAAGAGCTAGCACTGCTAAATAAAGAGCTAGCACTGCTAAATAAAGAGCTAGCACTGCTAAATAAACAACATTCGTTGCCATGGCTTCTATCTGTATGAGTGTGTGTGTGTGTGTGTGTGTGTGTGTGTGTGTGTGTGTCTTTGGTGCTTCCAACTCTTGTAATCTGACAACCACATCCCCCCCCTCCCCTCCCCTCACACTTTTATCTTCTACCACTCCAAGTGCACCTATCGCTTCATCAGCCTTCCTCTCAGGCCTCTGTGTGTTTCTGAGAATGAAGAATGAAGTTTTTTATTGTCATTGCCACAGTACAGGTACCAAACAACGAAATTTAGGAGGGGTGGCTCCCCTGGTGTTAGGAAAGAAAAAAAAAACACTTTTTAAAAAATCACAAGAAGGGAAGGAGCTGGTTTACATAAATAAAGGCTATGTACACTATCCACTGTACTATACTGTACAGATAGACGACTAGGGTTGTCATATTGCACAATAGTGTTATTGCACATTTATTTAAAGTGTCGCAGTTTGCAGGCTTGAAATGTACATGTTTGTGCCTCAGCACTGCACCTGATTTTTTCAGTCCAGCAGCTGCCATCAATCCGTCCAGACTGTCCAGGGCCCAGAACCTAGGTCTTTGCTGTGTTCAGGGCCTGGACGGCCCTGTGGTAGAAGCTGTTCTTCAGTCTGTTTGTACAGTGTTTGCACACACACACACTCGCACACACACACCACACACACACACACACACACACACACACACACACACACACGTTGCTAGCTACAGCTAGCTACAGCTACAGCTAGCAACGGGCCCACCGGATTCAGACTTCATCAGCCTTCCTCTCAGGCCTCTGTGAGTTTCTGAGAAACTGAATGTTTGCACACACACACACACGTTGCTAGCTACAGCTACAGCTAGCTACAGCTAGCTACAGCTACAGCTAGCAACGGGCCCACCGAATTCAGACAACAGAAGACTGGAAGAATGTTTTGTCTGGTCTGATGACTCAACTTCTGCTGCGACACTCAGATGGTTCAGGGTCAGAATCTGGCGTCAACAACATGAGAGCATGGACCCGTCCTCCACGGGTCAGATGGACCCGTCCTCCACGGGTCAGATGGACCCATCCTCCACGGGTCAGGCTGGGCTGGTGGTGTAATGGTGTGGGGCAGTGGTGGATCAGGCTGTTTCAAGGGCGAAAAGAAAGAAAGGGCACCTACTGCACAACATGGGACCCCATCAGTGCACATGGTCAAGTTTAGACCATTGGAAGGGCAGCCAATAGGGCACATCCTCTAATTTTGCCACTTAAAAGGGCACTTAAGCGAGACGTTTTTCAACCATGGGGGCACCAGGAGGGGCGGTCGCCTGCCCCCCCCCCCCCTGAGTCCGCCAGTGGTGTGGGGGATATTTTCTCTGCACACTTTGGGCCCTATCTCACCATCTCTGAACGGTGTAGGAACCTAAATACATCTCAAACACACTAGAGCCTTATGAACTCTGACAGGCTTCTAATCAAAACTGAAATCATGGCTGATAGATAGCCAATCACTGACCTTTAAAAAAAATGTTATTTAACCTTTATTTATACAGGTAAAAACACATTGAGCCCCAAGGGCTCATTTTCAAGTGTGACCTGTTCACAGGCATACAACATCCACCACAAACAAATACAATACAAAACCTGGCCTACATTGTCTAAAAACTAAACTAAAAACTACATAGTCTAAAACTAAAACTAGTCTAAAACAGTCTAAGATAATCTAAACTACAAAAACCTAAAACTAGACAGCTAAAGAGCTAGGGACAGGGAGGGGTCAGCAATGGGCAAAAGGAGGGGTCAACTTAATAGCAAGAACAAATCATGACCACATAGACCCCAAACTTTTTTCTTTATGATGATGATGTAGTGTTTTCTTGAGTGTAAAGTGTGATGTTTTTATTTCTTGTACTTCTGTTTTATGTGATATTTCTATGTCCTGTAATTCTGTTTTAAATAGTTTATAAAACTATAAACGGTAGCCTAGCATTGGCGCGGCTATATGACGTCATCAGTGGTCAACAAAGCTCAGATCCACAGGCTATTCACATCATAGCAGGAGATTTCAATCATGTCGACCTGAAGGCAGTACTACCCAAGTTCTATCAGCATGTGAAATGTGCAACAAGAGGAGAAAAAACACTGGATACACCAACATCAAACGTGCTTACAAGGCTAGTCCGCTAGCTCATCTAGGCATGTCTGACCATGTGTCAATCCTCCTGATCCCTGCATACACTACCATGGGGAAAAGTGCTCCCATCACCACTAAGACTGTCAGAACCTGGCCAGAAGGGTCCGCTCCACTGCAGATCTGCCTAAATGACACCCCATGGCAGGAATATGAGCATGAGGACCTGGAACAGTACACGTCGTCGGTTCTGAACCACATAGTGAACTGCACCAACTCAGTCACCGTGGACAAACGGGTCCGGGTCTACCCCAACACGAAGCCATGGATGACTGGGAAGGTCCAAAAACTGATCAACGAGAGGGACAACGCCTTCTTCGCAGGGAAGAGCACACCGCTGTACAGCACCACCAGGGCTAACCTAAAGCGCGGAATCAAAGCGGCCAAGGCAGACCACAGAGAGAAGATTGAGGAATGCCTCCTGAGCAACGACTCCAGGCGGATGTGGCAGGGGGTTCAGCAGATGACAAACTTCAGAGCCAACAGGCTCACAGCCGCAGAGGACGACCCCCTGCTGGCGGGAAAGCTGAACACCTTCTACGCCCGGTTCGACGAGGGGCGAACGGAGGTAACCACAACACAAACACCACTCTCTCCAGCTCTCAGCAGCCTCACCCTCCCAGAGCATGAAGTGAGACGCGTACTGAAGGCGGTGGACCCCAGGAAAGCCTCGGGGCCGGATGGCGTCCTGGGACGGGTGCTGAGGGACTGCGCCGACCAGCTGGCCGGGGTTTTCACCAACATCTTCAACCAGTCCCTGTCCCAGGCCACCATCCCACCCTGCCTGAAAACCTCAACTATCATCCCAGTCCCGAAGAAAAGCAAGGTGAGCTGCCTAAACGACTACCGCCCGGTGGCACTCACACCAATCATCATGAAGTGCTTCGAGAAACTAGTCCGGGCCCACATTTTGATTTGATTGATTGATTGAAAACTTTATTAGAAGATTTGCAGAAGTAGGTACATGAAAGTACATATTACATACAAGGTCAACTAACAGGATAAAAACCCAAGAAAGCCACTGGCTTATTTCAATTGGGGTCCTTGATTCTCAATTCATCGTTACATGTAAGACAGATAAAAAAACTAGTACTATCTACAAGATAATACAGACAAATAACTAGTACTATCTACAAGATAAACATACATCCATCATGGGAAGAACAATACAACAAAACATAAGGTATGTACAGCGGGTAGGACAGGTGGGGACATACACCACAGGTGGTGGCGGGGGACAAAACACAAAGTATGTACAGTGGGTAGTTCGGGTCTTTTAATTAGATTTTTGATTTAGAGGGTCCAGTTACGGATTGCAGCCTCCTGTAAATGTTTTTTGAGAGTGGTTTTGAAGGTGGGCAGTGTTTTGCACTCCTTTAAGATTATAGGAAGGGCGTTCCACATTTTTACTGCATAGTTTGTAAACGAGTTTAACCCCTTGTTTGTGGTGCAACGCGGTTGAACGTGGTTCGTGGAGCTTCCTCTGGTATTGTATGTGTGGACGTTGTTCACTTTTTGGAAGTATGTTGACAGGTACTTGGGTGTCTTTGTGGTGTAGCGTATCTTGAAGACCAGGCCCAGTGCAAGCTGCTGCACTCTGTCAACTACTCGTAGCCAATCAAGGCTCAAAAAATGAGCAGCGGTTAGATGTGTCCTAGGGTTGAGGCCTAGCAGAAGCCTAACCAGTTTATTTTGGGCTGTCTGGAGTCTTGTTTTTTGGGCCTTTGTGGTTCTATAGTACCATGATGTTACGGCATAGTCGAAGTGACATTGAATGAGAGCTCCTGATAGGGTCCTCAGTGTGTTTTTACTGACAAGTGAGGATATCCTGTATAAGAATCTAGTTCTATGGTTCACTTTTTTGATTACTTTTGCTGCCATTTTATCTCCGGAAAGATTTGCCTCTAAGATGGAGCCCAGGTATGTAATATCCTCTTTTCTTGTGATAGTAATGTTACCCACTTTTATTTTGAAATTTACAGCCTTTCTGAGTTTAGATGGGGTAATACATACTCACACGCCTCCCGCCCAACCTGGATCCATACCCGTTCGCCTACAGAGCCCACAGGTCCACAGAGGACGCCATCGCGACGACTCTCCACGCCACTCTATCCCACCTGGAGAGGGGAAACAGCTACGCGAGACTGCTCTTCATGGACTTCAGCTCCGCCTTCAACACCATCCTTCCAGACAGGCTAGTGACCAAACTACTAGACCTGGGTTTACCACACTCTATATGTGCGTGGATCAAGGACTTCCTGACCGACCGCCCCCAGAGGGTGCGGGTGGGCCCCCACACCTCCACAGCCCTCAGACTCAGAACTGGGTCCCCCCAGGGCTGCGTGCTAAGCCCCATCCTCTACAACCTCTACACCTACAACTTCACCCCCGTCCACCCCAGCAACTCCATCGTCAAGTTTGCAGACGACACCACCGTGGTGGGATGCATCTCGGGGGGGGACGAGGCGGCGTACAGGGATGAGGTAGAGCAACTGAGCAAGCTGTGCAAGGTTAACAACCTGCTGCTGAACAAGTCAAAGACCCAGGAAATCATCGTAGACTTCAGGAGGAAAAAGTCTGAGATCCAGCCCCTGCTCATCGACGGAGAGAGCGTGGAGAGAGTCTCGACCCTCCGATTCCTGGGGATGCACATGCGGGATGACCTGACCTGGAAGGACAACACAAAAGACACCATCAAGAGGGCACAACAGCGGCTATACACCCTGAGAGTCCTCAGGAAGGAACACAGCAAGCAGGAGATACTGGTGACCTTCTACCGCGGCGCAGTGGAGAGCATCCTCACCTACGGCATCTGCAACTGGTTCTCCAGCTGCACAACAGCGGAGAGAAATGCGCTACAGAGAGTCGTGAGAACAGCACAGAAGATCACCGGCGCCCCCCTCCCCTCTCTGGAAGAGCTGTACAACACACGCTGTCTCAGGAAGGCCTCCAAGATCTCCAGGGACCCGACCCACCCTGGGTACGAACACTTTACCAGGCTGCCCTCGAAAAGGCGGTTCAGGACCTTGGGCGCAAGGACAAACAGACTAAAGAACAGCTTCTACCACAGGGCCGTCCAGGCCCTGAACACAGCAAAGACCTAGGTTCAGGGCCCTGGACAGTCTGGACGGATTGATGGCAGCTGCTGGACTGAAGAAATCAGGTGTAGTGCTGAGGCACAAACATGTACATTTCAAGCCTGCAAACTGCGACACTTTAAATAAATGTGGAATAATACTATTGTGCAATATGACAACCCTAGTCGTCTGTCTGTACAGTATAGTACAGTGGATTGTGTACATAGCCTTTATTTATGTAAACCAGCTCCTTCCCTTCTTGTGATTTTTTTTTCTAAAAGTGTTTTTTTTCCCCTTTCCTAACACCAGGGGAGCCACCCCTCCTAAATTTCGTTGTTTGGTACCTGTACTGTAGCAATGACAATAAAGTCCATTCATTCATTCATAACATCTGAGGCCGTATTTCCCCTGTGGGTTTACCTGCCCAGGGACTGCTGATGCAATTTAGCTTCCCAGCTACTTCAGGGAGAGTCAATGACTGTCCACTGTCCCTTTTAAATAAACAAATAAATAAACAAATAAATGAACCTAAACCTAGATCCCTAAGATCATCTGAGGCCTTCTAACGGGTCCTAGAGAGAGCGGCAGCAACAGTGTAGAGGTGGGATTCCCTCACTACGCAGCCAAACACTGGAACAAGCTGTCACACAACATCAGCTCAGCCCCTCATCTGTATCCATGTTTCAAAATAAGCTGAAGAATTTTATGTTCCGTTCGGCTTTTAGTAGAGAAACTGTTCCCCTGAGAAAATCATGTTTTCTTGTTAAGCCAGACGGCTAGAAATGATTTTGAACACATTAGAACAAATTATTTTTCCATGATGATTAAAACCATTTTTCAAGGTTTCTTTATTTTTGGTAAAAGCTAAATGATGAAAATGTACATTCATAGCCTAGTTATAGTCACTCATACATGAAAATGATACAAACAGGAAATATACGCAAAGTTTTACAGTATTTGATGTACAGTTCATCCTTTGTTGACTTTCAGAGCTGTTTGGAAGCCGGGTTAAGAAATCTAAATCCATTGATGGAATACAACGGTATATAATACTACTGAACAATCATGAGAAATAAAAAAGAACAATGTATTGGGATGTACAGGCAAGAGTCATGCTAATTCATATCATTAAAATAACTAGCACACTGTCATATGGTCTCATAAATGAGTTTGGAGTCCCTCCCTCCTCCTCTCACATATATCTACAGTATATATACACATAACGTCTATATTGCAGACATTTTCTTTGCTTAATGCCGTACATTTAGCCTCATCTGCTCACACACTGGTTTCCTCTTCTCTCTCCTCCTCTATCACCTCTACTCTCTCCTCTTCCCTCTCCTCTATCACCTCTACTCTCTCCTCTTCACTCCCCATCTCTATCCCCTCTCCTCCTCTCTCCCCTCTCCTCCTCCTGGTCTCCAGCACCACAGCCACCACAGCACAGACCAACCCCAGCAGAACACAGGTCACCAGGGAGCACCGCGCCGCGTAGAACACGGAGTCGATGCCAAAGGGGTCCTTCTCCTGATAGACTAGGAGGGTCTTGTTTGATGAGTGACACACGTCTGTCTGATACATCGTATAGACAGCACACCAGTACTGACCACTGTCCTCCAGTGAGAGGTTAGAGAGGACCAGGGTTGTAAGGGACTGAGAAACATTGATTCGTCCAATCAAATCTTCAGGAGGTTGTTCTTGCCCCCATGGACTTGAGTCCAGAAAGACACCATCATGCTGATCAGTCTGTCTGTACCACACAACCCAGCCTGACTCATTGAGACTAGAGTTGCAGCTGAGAACGACCTCCTCTCCCTCTGAGTAGAGCGCTGTAGCGGGGGCGCGGGGGGGGCAGACCAGTAGAAGATAATCTGAAATGACGAAACCACCCTTGATATCTCGACAGGTATAATAACCTGTGTGGTCGAGCATCAGAGAGGGGACGACCAGGGAGTAATTTCCCGCCACTCTTCCGTCGAGCACGTATGTCTGCTTCCCTCCGGCAGAGAGGTCACTGGCGTCCTCAGAGAGGTCACTGGCGTCTTCAGAGAGGTCACTGGCGTCCTCAGAGAGGTCACTGGCGTCTTCAGAGAGGTCACTGGCGTCCTCAGAGAGGTCACTGGCGTCCTCAGAGAGGTCACTGGCGTCCTCAGAGAGGTTTTGAGATGGTGATGCTGAGCGGAGGCGTCCATGAGGGGTGTACCACCCTACCTCTGTCCCATGGGTAGGAGGGAAGCAGGGCAGCACAGCCTCCTCCCCCAGTGAGCCTAGAACATACCCTGGTCTGACGTACAGGTATATCATTCTGCCGACACAACGCTGTCCATCCAGGACCAGACAGCAGTAATAATAGTTGTCTTTGAAGGTGGTGTTGGTGATGCGGAGAGAGGAGCTGTTGTCAACCAGCTGTACTCTGTCTCTTAGGTCCTCCATGAGGGGGTTCAGGGTTCTGCTCTCATCGTCCAGAAACATTCTCTCCCAGTCCCAGGTGTCCCTCCTCTTCCTCAGCCATTGGACAGTCAGGTGGTCACCTGCCCCCTCACACGGCAGGTCTACTGTCCCTCCAGCAACCGGGTACATACGCTTCTCAGTCACATCACTGCAGACTGAGAGACTGGCGCTGTGGTTCTGTGACACCCTGCCAGCCTCCCAACACTCCACACTGTAGAGCCCCGAGTCTGAATGAGTCACATTGTGGATCCCCAGAGAGAGAACTGTCTGATTGTCACTCTCGAATGTGGCTTTTAATCGATCCTTTAAGTCTTCAGCCAGCGTAGAATTTTCAAGTGACGGGTTAGACGTGTTCCACAACAGCAGCAGGGTCTCTTCAGCCACGGACATGAAGATCACACAGTAATTTCCCCCCATAGGAGTGTCAAATTTATAATCTTCACCTTCCTTTTCAATGCGGATTATTCCTTGGTCTGCGGTGATGGTGTTGATGAGAGCAGCCAGTAGAATGCTCAGCTTTGTGATCGAAGCCATTCTGTTTCAGAATGTTCACAGTCGTTTGCCTGCTGCTCAGTGTAATAGTCACCTCAGTTCATCTCTCACTCCGTGACGTGAAGCTTATCTTGATGTTGAGCTCCATACAGTGTCTACTATCTACTCATCTAATTTCCACATAATCTTTGAGGGGTGGAAGTTGTGAAACAGCGAGCTGGAAACTGCTGCTGATGCTAGAATCACAGAGTCACAGGCAGGGCCGGTCCTAGGCATTTAGGTGCCCTAGGCATTTAGGCGAGAGTATGATTTGATGCCCCCCCTCCCCCCAGATTTTAGGGGCGCCACCCCCACCACATTAAGCCACCAGTACTGCCTCATCACCACCCACACATTCAACAGTATAAATATGGACAACAATGGTTTCAAGACAAAAATAGACAGTAGGCTGAGACATATTTTCATAGAGACATGAAATTCATGTTCAATTTAACCTTTATTTATACAGGTAAAAAACACATTGAGCCCCAAGGGCTCATTTTCAAGTGTGACCTGTTCACAGGCATACAACATCCACCACAAACAAATACAATACAAAACCTGGCCTACATAGTCTAAAAACTAAACTAAAACTACATAGTCTAAAAACTAAACTAAAACTACATAGTCTAAAAGAGTGTAACAGACGGCCCCAGCTGCAGGCGGTATGACCTCAGCCTTCCTCTGGGAGATACTGAGGGACAGTGTTCACTCACACACACTCACACACACACACACACACACACACACTCTCTCTCACACACACACACACACACACACACACTCACGCACACACACACTCGCACGCACACACTCACACTCACACTCACACTCACACACACACTTACACACTCACTCACTCACTCACTCACGCTCACGCTCACGCTCACACTCACACACACACACACACACACACACACACACACACACACACACACACACACACACACACACACACACACAGCAGCACGTTGGCAGGACAAAGCCCTCCCTTGGCTGGGGAGACGTTTCCTGCTGTGGATACGCCATCTGTGCAACGACGCTGGCATCCTGCCCTTACTGTTTCTCTATTTCTCCAGTGTCTATACAGTATATCTAAAAAATAAAAATAAAAAAACTTTTTTTTTTTTATCACGGAGACTGCCAATGGGCCTGAGCTGGATTACTCTTCCTGCTGCAACTGGTGAACTGATGATTCACTTGCTTAGTCAAATGTATTAATTGTAAGCCGCTTTCGAATAAGGCGTCTGCTAAATGCCGTAAATGTAAAATGTAATACCCAAATATTGGTAATTGGTAATATTTGAGTGTTGGGGAGTTGTGGAGTTACCCTTCTCCCCCACTACATTGTGAGTTTAGAATGATAAGGTTCTATCTCCGTTTAGGGTAGTTCAGAGATATTGAGCGTCAAAGTTTTTACATTCCATTATGTTTTGTGAGATGGAACCTTTGTATTTTATTAATTACTACAGTGTTTCCTCTACATGCATTTCATCGTGGCGGTCCGCCACGATGGAATTTCCTCCGCCACCATGCAGATTTCTCAACCCAAAAAAAAAAAAAAGATTTAGGCCGCTTTTCAGACCTTCACAGCGCTAGACACACCCACAAGCGCGAAGCGACGCGCTTGCAAAACTGTTTTGTGATTGGTCGAATACATCTAGGTAGGCTGCGTCTAGTCTACAAACTACTTCAGGTGTTACAATCCATTACAGATTGATTAGCAACACTGCATCAGCACGACGGTGGGTTATTGCATTCTATGGTTCGTGTTCTTATACCAGTGCTCAGTATACAAGTATTTTAAATGAACATTCGTAATGTAGTCTGATGTTCATGGTCAACTAAATCAGGCTATTTTGTGAAACAATTATGTTTCCGCTACCTTAGAACTACTTAAAGTAATTGCCAGAAATGTTAGCTAGCAATGTTAGCTAGCTATGTGTTCATAAATTCCTGGTTCCATTTTCAGATGAGTTTGTTAAAGTATTTCAAACGAAAAGTACCAGAAGATGAGGAAGACGGTCAGGTAACCACACATAGTGAAAAATATGATGATAAATACGATGTAATAATTATGATGAGACGGTATGATATGGCACGTGTGTGGTGGTCTTGCGGCGTGTCTCGTTCCAGCGAGTCAACTCGTATACATTGTGCGCTCTGCGCTGCGGGCTAAAGGGCTCTGCACACAGCGTGCGATGCAATTTCTGTTGTATGTTCTCATAGACTTCCATTCAAACTTCAAAATGGAACGTTGACGGCGACGCGCAACAGAAATCGCACGCTGTGTGCAGAGCCCTTAACGATCTTGTAACTTCGCAAACAATAGCAGCATTTAAAACGTTTTTTAAAAAAGTTTAGTTTATGTTCAATTACGTCGTTGTTTTGAGCGCGCGTGCGCATGCACTACCCGCCACCATGGTAAAAAATCCTGGAGGAAACACTGTACTAACTAAAAAATTTCCACATTTAAAAAAAATAACACCACACAGGCATTAATAAACACCTAATGGATCAGATTATGTAAAAAACAAAATTTTGACAAACAATTTAGATAGAACCTTATAATTCTAACCACACCTTCTGAAACATCAAATTCAAGCACCTTTCAAGGACTTTCAAGACTCAAATTCCCTAACATTCAAGGACCCAACACGGCATAGTTTGAGACAGAACTAGTTGACGAGCTCAGTTAAACATTTTTGAATATAGATATTTTTAGAGAGAGGGAGGGGAATTCAAGCACTTTCAATGACCCATGTCTATTTTCAAAAACATTTAAGACCTTGATTTCTTTTTCTCAAATTCACAAACTTTCAAGGATTTCAAGGACCCGTGGGAACCCTGTGCAGGGCATGGTCACCAGCCTACAGACAGCTCCTCTTTCTTCAGGGTATATACAGGAATCTTGAGGTTAATTTCAATGCCTTTTTTTTTTTTTCAGATTTTATCCCCTTTTCACCCAATTTGGTAGCCAATTTAACCCAACTTAGCATCCAATTATCCCCTGCCTATTGCGAAGGATCCGCCGCACGACCCCGTGGCCGGCAGTCCCAGAGGAGGCCGCCAGGCAGACTAGGCTGACTGGCTCCTCGAGCCCAGTACCGTTACTCCGACACCAGACGGGGGCGGTGTTGCGCGACGGATCCTAGTCCAGAAATACTCCTATACCCCCCTCGGAAGCGGCCGGCCAATATGCCGCTTCCCGTGTGCCTCGGCCATATCTGGATCTGGCGAGCCGGGATACGAACCCCGGCCCCGGTGGGCAGGATGCCTTTCTAAGACTTTTTAAAGACCTTGTCAATATTTTTCCAGACCTCACCGCCACTTGGAGCTGTAACCGTTGACAGCAACCGTTGACATGACACCTTTAACTTTTTTTTCATAAAAATACTTTATTTGACAGATCAAGCAATCGGGGTAACAAATAACCACACAGGATAAAAGATTGGTTTGATAGTTAAAACTAAATAGCGTATCCCAAGAACCCCCAAAAATGTGAATGAATCCATACATTCATAAGGCTACACAATATTCTGTGCTTCCTCCAAACTTGAGGTTGAAACAGCCATTTGAGTTTATGTAAGGTCAGGATTTCTTACACACAAACCAACACACCTGAGGCACAACACACAAGTCAATGGGCAGTATTTTCAATCCAAACTTTGATTTAGATGACATCAAATGCCAAATCAACAGGAATCCAAAATAAGCTATCAACATGTGGACTCAATCCAGGAGCTATCACCCTTTAATAATCAAGCAGGATCAATCATACATGTTCTACAAGCCTGTAACACCATATCCAACTACAATTGCCCCACACAAGCTGACATGAATTATAAACAAAAAAAGAATAATAGTCTGGGGGAAGACGAGATGAAACAATATTGCGTGTGGCAGATCGTTGCATCTGTGATGGGTAGCTGAGTCTGGCAGTGGGGGGAAAGTTTGGAGGCTGCGGCCTTCCAAAGTGTCTCCCTGTTGGTTTTCCTCAACAACCTGTTGGCATTTCTAAAGCTCCTCCAGAGTCTACTCCTCTCCTCTCCTCCACTCTCCTAATCTCCTCTACTCCTCCTCTCTCCTCATCTCCTCTCCTCTCCTCTCCTCTCCTCTCCTCTCCTCCACTCTCCTCTCCTCCCCTCATCTCCTCTCCTCTCCCCTCCTCTCCTCCACTCCTCTCCTCCTCTCCTCTCCTCCTCTCCTCCCCTCCTCTCCTCTCCTCCCCTCCTCCCCTCCTCTCCTCCACTCCTCTCCTCTCCTCCCCTCTCCTCTCCTCCTCTCCTCTCCTCCCCTCTCCTCCTCTCCTCCCCTCCTCTCCTCCCCTCCCCTCTCCTCCTCTCCTCCTAGCATTTCTAACGCTCCTCCAGAGTCTACTTGACCAGAGGCCTGGTTTTGTCGTCATCACCACACTGCTGGGCTTTATATTTCTTCACCTCAGCCATGTAATGTTGCCAGGCCTCTCCCTTGCCTGGCTCAATCTCAGGATCCAATTTCTGTTTCTTCGCAACCATGCCGGTCTTGAGGGCCAACTTAGCACTGCCTCTGCGCTTCCCCACAAAGCTAGTCACGCCAAGGCTCTTCTTTTCCTGTGTCGACTGTCCCTCCTCGGCGCCGGTCGTATCGCTGCAGCCTTGTTGCTCCATTTCTTTTTGCCTTTTCTCTGCCTCCATTGTTTTCTTGAACATCTCCATGAAGCTGCCGTCGTTGGCGTACGCGTTCCCGCCGTTTGCGTACGCGTTCCCGCCCGCTGCTTTGCCCCCTCCCGGTGCAGGACTGGCGGCCGGGCTGCTGCTGCTCGGACGAGTTTCGCTGTATCCACGTTTCGAATCCATATTTGCTTTAATTCACATAGACTGGCTAGTTATTTCCTATGTATTTCTAGCGGTGTGCAGCTCTCTGGTCGTTTTTGTGTGAATAACGCGATAGTCAATGTTCTGTGTCTCGGTGGCTGTCACGGGAAGGACCGTAGATCACCAATCACCCCGTGAAGATTGAGCGGCACAATGTTGTTTGTTCGCTGGTCGACTGGCACATGTCCGAACAACACAAACCAAGCTTGGTGAGCTAGTTAACGTTAGCTAGTGGCTAGCGTTGGGGTTCCATATATATATAAAATAAAAAAATCATGAGTAAATGTTATCCAAATACAAAGTAAAATGCTTGCGCCAGATAATATCCCAACACGGATCTAATATAGGAAGTACTACTGATATATTGTCAATATGTATCACAAGTTTGGATTCCTTTCAGTAGCTTTCTGCCATCTTGGATTCTCTTTGCAGAACACGTGACACCTTTAACTTAACAGCTTTAGACCACTATCATACAACACCATTTCCGGTTCATCTTTGTTTTTAATTAAAACTAATAAATTCACGAACTTTTACTAAATGTTTTTAGGACTCAAACTCTTTGGACAGAGTCTAATTCAGAAAAATACCTACAAAATTCAACACCTCATAAAATCGTGATAAGACTTTTAAAATAATTATTACGGGTCTTGATTTTCCCAAAATTGATTCATCAACTTTTAATACTTTTCAAGACACCGCGGATACCCTGTTTCTATGACAACAAACACACACTCAAACGGTCTTTCCCATGTTTATTGACAAAATACAACAGATCAACGTGAAGGAGTTTAACTGATCCAGCTACCAAACTGAAGTTTATCATCGAGCCATAACCGTCCGATGGTTTAAAAGTGACTAAAGGTGGGTGAAGGAATGTTTTATCATACATACAATACAAATAAAAACATCAGGGTGTCTTTTCTTTAATATTATAAAAGAAAAACTAAATAATAATAATTAAAGACCTTCATTCAGAGTTAAAGTAAACATAGATTTCATTCTAAATGAATTACTATACAAAAAACAAATGTTGTATCCCAGGTGGATCTTTTCCCCCATTTTAAAAACCAAAAACTCCAGTTGCTTCAGTTTACTCACAGACAGAAAGGTTATATCCCTGATTTAAAATATTGTTAAAAGAAACGTTGCATTTCTCAAATCGTGAGCTTAGAATGATAAGGTTCTATCTCCGTTTAGGGCGGTTCAGAGATGTTGAGCGTCAAAGTTTTTACATTCCATTATGTTTTGTGAGATGGAATCCTGACCTTACATTTTATTAATTACTAACTAAAACATGTAACTAAACATTTTTAAAAAATAACACCACACAGGCATTAACAAACACATAATGGATCAGATCATGTAAAAACATTTTTTTTGGACAATTTTGACAAAAATGGGGATAGAACCTTATAATTCTAACGTCACGAAATGAGTCTTCTTAAGGAAAATTAGATATTGAGTATTTAAGTGAAAGCTGGTAAGCATCCATTTCATAAGAAAACAAAGCATTCTGCATGTCATCAGACACTTGTAAACGATGGCTTTCTTTGCCAATGTGGAATGTTCATGATTAAAGCACAGACACCTTTTTGGGGAGAAAGTATCACAATTGTTCCTCTTTAGTATCTCATTATTATTCCAATTATTTTCAAAAAACATTATTGGTAAAAAATAAATCTTGAACAAACAAACAACCCACAACTCCCTGGAACAAATTATCAACTTTTCTTTTTTTGTTTGTTTTTTTAAAACAAAGTAGTGGACTGGACACTTAAAAAAGGCTCACTTAATATTCACAAAAATTATATACATGGTACTAAAGCTAACAAAAATGCACATAAACTCAAACACTACAGAAACGAACACATCATAATGCTCAACCCCAAATGGACCCCTAGTCCCTCCCTCCCCCGCCTAGCCCTGCCCTGGAGCCACTGGGAGATCTGAGAGGATTGGAGGAGCGTAGTGTAAACAAAGAAGTCATCTGTTACATTAACACGTGTCCAATCCAATCACATCTACATCAACGCACAGAGCAGTACTGTAGGGGGGGGGCTAGGCATTTGTTTTGGTCCTTACCATACAAGTGTATTGATTCTATAGCCAAAATGCAGGGAAGCGATATACTAATCTCTAATCTCTTCTCCTCACACCCATAATTTCCCTCACTCTCTCTCTCTCTCTCTCTTTTATGACTCTTCATAGCCCTCCCTCTCTCCTCCAGGTCTCTCTGAGGACATCAGCCAACGTACGCTACCACATCTAACCTCTCTAAAGTGCTGCAAGGAAACTGGACTGACAGAATAGACAGTAGTGCCTCCCAAAACAGGCGTGTGTGTGTGTGCGTGTGTGTGTGTGTGTGTGCGTGCGTACGTGTGCATGTCTGTGTGTGTGTGTGCGCATGTGAGCGCGTGTGTGTGTGAGTGTGTGTGTGTGTGTGTGTGTGTGTGCATGTGCGTGCGTACGTGTGCATGTCTGTGTGTGTGTGTGCGCATGTGAGCGTGTGTGTGTGAGTGTGTGTGTGTGTGTGTGTGGGGGGGGGGGGTGTGAGCGTGTGTGTGTGTGTGCGTGTGTGGGGGTGTGTGTGTGTGACTGCCTCCCTCAGCCTCAGTATCTGGGCACCTTGGTGTAGTCCTCCTGGTGGACGTTCTTGCACAGACACATGGACAAGACCATGCCCAGCAGCTGCAGGGGAACACAACCACACACAATGAATTATTATTATTATCACAACAACACCACGTGTTGAAATAGAGCGATACAAAAAAGACTAGACGCTACTGTCATCACTCCAGCTTAGCAGCCTGAAACCAACACCAACGTCACACCAGAAACCTAAACCTTACCTCAGGGATACACACACACACATGATCTCTCACACACACACACACACACACACACACACACACACACACACACCCACACACAATCTCTCACACACACAGCCACATGCTCTCACACACACACACACACACACACACAATCTCTCACACACACACACACACACACACACACACACACACACAGCCACATGCTCTCTCACACACACACACTCTCTCACACACACAGCCACATGCTCTCACACACACACACACACACACACACACACACACACACAATCTCTCTCACACACACACACACACACACACAGCCACATGCTCTCTCACACACACACATACACACACACACACACTCTCTCTCTCACGCAAATGTCCTTCCTTGCAGGTGACTGGTGTATAATGACTCTATTCAGCTGCCTAGCTGGGGGAGGTACATGTGTGTATATATATATATATATATATATATATATATATGCTATATATATATATATATGCTATGATCCAGATAAGCGGTTCCATTCACATGGATCCAGACCAGAGGAACGTGTGTTGGGTGACGGAGGCAGATCACAGGGTTACCACGGGTTACCTCGATCACAGCCACGCTCAGACAGATCCCCAGGACCACCCCCACCTCCCCTAACCATCTCCCCTAACCCTGCCACCCCCCTCTCCCACCTGGACATGCATACAACCTCCCCTACCCCCTAACCACCTCCCCTAACCCTGCCACCCCCCTCCCCCCTGGACATGCATACAACCTCCCCTACCCCTAACCATCTCCCCTAACCCTGCCACCCCCCGCCTCCCCCCTGGACATGGATACAACCTCCCCTACCCCTAACCATCTCCCCTAACCCTGCCACCCCCCGCCTCCCCCCTGGACATGGATACAACCTCCCCTACCCCTAACCATCTCCCCTAACCCTGCCACCCCCCCTCCCCCCTCCCCCCCTGGACATGGATACAACCTCCCCTACCCCTAACCATCTCCCCTAACCCTGCCACCCCCCTCCCCCCCTGGACATGGATACAACCTCCCCTACCCCTAACCATCTCCCCTAACCCTGCCACCCCCCCTCCCCCCCCTGGACATGCATACAACCTCCCCTACCCCTAACCATCTCCCCTAACCCTGCCACCCCCCTCCCCCCCCTGGACATGCATACAACCTCCCCTACCCCTAACCATCTCCCCTAACCCTGCCACCCCCCCTGGACATGCATACAACCTCCCCTACCCCTAACCATCTCCCCTAACCCTGCCACCCCCCCTCCCCCCCTGGACATGCATACAACCTCCCCTACCCCTAACCATCTCCCCTAACCCTGCCACCCCCCTCCCCCCCTGGACATGCATACAACCTCCCCTACCCCTAACCATCTCCCCTAACCCTGCCCCCCCCCCCCCCCCCCCCCCCCCCCCTGGACATGCATACAACCTCCCCTACCCCTAACCATCTCCCCTAACCCTGCCATCCCCTCCTCCCCCCCTGGACATGCATACAACCTCCCCTACCCCTAACCACCTCCCCTAACCCTGCCACCCCCCTCCCCCCCCCTGGACATGCATACAACCTCCCCTTACCTCGATCACAGCCACGCCCAGGCAGATCCCCAGGACGACCCCCACGTTGGTCAGGAGCCATGACTCCACACTGGAGGAACAACCCTGGGGGGGGGAGGGAGGGAGAGAGAGAGGGAGAGAGAGAGGGAGGGGGGAGAGGGAGAGAGAGAGAGAGAGGGGGGGAGAGGGAGGGAGGGAGGAAGGGGGGGAGAGAGGGAGGGAGGGGGGGAGAGAGGGAGGGAGGGGGAGAGAGGGAGGGGGGAGAGAGAGGGGGAGAGGGAGCAACAGAGAGAAGGGGGGGGGACAGAGAAAGGAGGAGTGGACAGAGAAAGAGAGAGGGAGAGAGGGATTGAGTGACTATACAACAGACAACTGGAAGTAAGTGTTAGTGTTTTCTTTTTTTCTTCTTAGGCCAAGTTCACACTTGACCTCTTTTTTTTTTTTTTTAAGCGCAGCCTACACCACCTTTTGAGCGCTTCGCACGAGTATTCTGTAACCTTAACAACGGGATTCTATCCTAACCGTCATACCGTGAGCTCAGAATGATAAGGTTCTATCTCCGTTTAGAATGATAAGGTTCTATCTCCGTTTAGAATGATAAGGTTCTATCTCCGTTTAGAATGATAAGGTTCCATCTCCGTTTAGAATGATAAGGTTCTATCTCCGTTTAGAATTATAAGGTTCTATCTCCGTTTAGGGTAGTTCAGAGATATTGAGCGTCAACATTTTTATATTCCATTATGTTTTGTGAGATGGAACCTTTGTATTTTATTAATTACTAACAAAAAAAAAAATCAACATTTTAAAAATAACACCACACAGGCATTAATAAACACATAATGGATCAGATTATGTAAAAAAACTACATTTTGACAAAAATGGAGATAGAACCTTAAAATCCTAACGTCACGATACATTGTAACCGTTATCATACATTGTATAAACGTTATGGTCTACTTGTCCAACAAGTATGTTAACTTGTTAACCGATCTGTTCCCAGATGAACTCTTTGGTGTGTATGTTGCTGTACCTTTGGTGACTCGTGTCATATAACTCTAGGTAGTGTGAAACAGCAACATCACCAGTTGTTCAACTGGTGTGCTACATTGTTTTTGTCTTATCTTGGTGGGTCTGACGTCTCGGAGCACCGGTAGCTAGAAGTAGGTTACTAGGGAAGGTCCACACGTACCTACTCTCCTCGTCCTGATTGGTCATCTGTCAGAAAGGCGCTTTTGTGACATCACACAGCGCCTTTCTGAAAAGTTCAAGAAATTCAACTGAAAACGGCGGCGGCAGCTGCGCTTTTTTCACGCTTTTTAAAAGGCGAACGCTTTTTTTCCGTTTTCCATAGGGTTGTATGTAAAAAGGCACTGACGGCCGCACTTTAAAAAAAAAAAAAAGATGTCAAGTGTGAACACGGCCTTAAGTTGTCTATGGCCACTGTGAAGTCGTGACGTTAGAATTATAAGGTTCTATCTCAATTTTTGTCAATTTAGTTTTTTTACATAATCTGATCCATTAGGTGTTTATTAATGCCTGTGTGCTGTTCTTTTTTTAAATGTTGAGATTTTTGTAGTTAGTAATTAATCAAATACAAAGGTTCCATCTCACAAAACATAATGGAATGTAAAAACTTTGACGCTCAATATCTCTGAACTGCCCTAAACGGAGATAGAACCTTATCATTCTAAGCTCACGAAGTACTGTACTAGCACAGGGAGGGGTAGCGGTTGGGGGGGTTCTTACTGTACTAGCACAGGGAGGGGTAGGGGTAGGGGGGGTTCTTACGGTGTCGTAGACGGGCCAATCAGGCGACTGGGCCTCACAGAAGCCGCTGTCGGAGGCGTTGCCCGCCAGGAGGTCCGCCACCAGCGACAGGTTCTGACAGGAGCAGGGGAAGAGGAGCTGGGAGCTGTTCACGATGACGGGGTTACCATGCCAGTCCATCTGCCCTGCCCAGCCACAACAATGCATCTGGAGAGAGAGAGAGGGGGGGGAGAGAGAGGGGGGGGGGGGAGAGAGAGAGTTAGAGAGTTAGAGAGAGAGAGAGAGTTAGAGAGGGAGAGAGTTAGAGAGAGAGAGTAGGGGGAGAGGGGGAGTTAGAGAGAGAGAGAGAGAGTTAGAGGGAGAGAGAGAGAGAGATAGATTGAGCAACTAAGGAGTATCTCGGAGGCTTCTAGCGAAAGTGAGAATGGTAGCTTCGAGGGCTATATGATGTTTATTCAGTTTTATGTGCACAGGTTGAGGCCAAGGGACAACATGTAGTAAAAGCATGACCACCACCCCCCCCCCCCCCCCCAAACCCCCTAGTAAGGTTTTGTTCTCAATATCTGCCTCCTACTATCCAAATCCAAATAGGCAGGACATGTCTCTGTTTCACAGGGTCCCTCATCTCATTCGAATGGGAATTAATGACCACACTGTTGATCAGGTTTGTCAGTACAAACTGAGCAAATGGAGAGGAACACAACTGCTCAGGAACGCTACCCTGAGGCCTGGGGAGACTTAAGAACATCCGCAAAGTATTCTTAGCTGATACAACAGAAATGTACTTCTTTTTAACTCTCTTAACGATAAATAATACATCTTAACTGTCAATCAATCATGTAACCTATAAAGTTACAACACCCAGCCCCGCCCCCTCTTCTCACCGTCCTCTGGATGTAGTCCCAGGCCTGCTCTGTGCTGCTGTTCTTGCCGGGGTACTTGTTCAGGATCTGGCTCACCATGTTGGACATCTCACTGTTCAACTGGAACAAAGGAGGGAGCAGGGAAGGACAGGGTCAGTCAGGGTGGGTGGGTGGAGGGAGTGGGTGGAGTGGTTTCCAACTCAACCAAGAAAAAGGAGGGGAAAGAGGTGAGAGAGAGAGGCCTGGCTGACGCTGGTTCGATCCCCAGCCCAGGAGGGAGCCGGATGTGAGCTGGTGACCGGAGGGTCGCTGGGATCATATCTATGGTGTCCTACCGCCACTGCTGTTGTGCCCTTGAGCAAGGCGCTGAACCACTAATTGTTCCAGGGGCGCCGGACGGGGGCTGACCCTGTGCCCAGAGCTCGGTTCTCCCTAGGAGTGTGCTGTGTTGCGTGTGGCCGGACGGGGGCTGACCCTGTGCCCAGAGCTCGGTTCTCCCTAGGAGTGTGCTGTGTCGCGTGTGTGTTGACAATATCAATAAAAGTATCTCCTTCTTCTTCTTTCTTATCACTAGAACTGCCAGTAAAGAAACTGTGAGTAAAGAAAATGTTTATATCTTTGCACTCGATCATATTTCAGGACCCTCCTTTCATGACTTGTCCTAGATATGTGCGTTCTACCACCCAGTATCCTTACATTTTCAAACTCACATCAGGATAAGCTAGTATGAAGCTATTTTGCCGTTTTTCTGTGTAGGAAGCAGGATAATTTACAAGTGGTCAACTAGTGGTCGTTGTGTGTAAAACCTAGGTTCTTGGCCCTGGACAATCTAGACAAATTGATGGCAGCTACTAGATTGAAATCAAGTGTAATACTGAAACACAAATGTGTACATTTCAAACCTGCAAACTGCGACACTTTAAATGAATGTGCAATAACACTATGTGCAATATGACAACCCTAGGGTACATAAGGTTCAGAGATAGGAAATGTTAGAATAGGTATAGCATAGCATAGAGTACAGCACAGTGTTTTATTTGTACAGTATAGTATAGTGGATAGTGTACATAGCCTTTATTTATGTAAACCAGCTCCTTTCCATTCTTGTTTTTTAGTTGTTGTTTTTCCTAGCACCAGGGGAGCCCCCCCTCCCAAATGTCGTTGTTTGGTACCTGTACTATATTAATGACAATAAAGACCATTCATTCATTCATAAATAGCAGCTTGAGCATTGTAAAGAAGGCAGCTCTTTTAGTAGGTAAGAAAGGCACGGCTGTTCTAATGTTAAGGCCTATGACCCAATGCCTTTCCCAACTACACACACACACTTAATAGAACAGTTGTTTGTAAAGGTCAGATTTTATGACCTCGGTGAGCACGTTGAGCTGCAACGTTTGCAGGAAAAGTGCTACACAAATAAAGGTTATTATTATTATCAACTCTGAGCCCTTCTGACCTCCATTCCTTACTCACTGGATCAAGAGCTCGTACAGATACAGACTCTCTGAGCCCTTTACTGCTCCCCTAAGTGATTCCACGTGTGTGTGTGTGTGTGTGTGTGTGTGTGTGTGTGTGTGTGTCTGTGTGTGTGTGTGTGTGTGCGTGAGTGCGCGTGTGTGTGTGTGTGTAATTCAAGAACAAAACCACAGGAAGTATATGTTTAACGGTTGGTAAGACATGCCATCCGAGGCTGCAGGCGAAACTCTAAACTCTAAACTCTAAACCTCTAGCTGCGTTGGATGTGGTTGTTTGTTGAAGTGCTTATTAACAGAAGCAGCTCTGGGTATCGAAAAAGCAGATCTCCTTCCTCAAGTTCCTCAAGCACTGAAGCAACATCAGGCCTTGAATGTCCATTTGGCAGAAGGCCCTGGCCGGCTGTACGCATGCAGGCTCCCCCAGCGAAGGCTGGCGTTCAGATACAAATGTATCCATTTACATTTACATTTTGGGCATCTAGCAGACGCCTTGTTCCAAAGCGACTTACAATCGATACATTTGACTAAGCAAGTGAATCATCAATCCACCAGTCGTAGCAGGAAGAGTAATCCAGCTGAGGCCCGGGGCCATTGATAGAAGGAAAAACCTTCTTCTAAACCTTTTTAAAAACCAGTTTCTTTTTTTATTTAGACACTGGAGAAACAGAGAAACAGTACAAGAGGGGCAATAGAAGTTTTTAGGGACGCAGTAGAGGGGAAAAGCGGGTGTCTTCAGGAGACGCAGTGCTGGGGGGCAGAAGATGTATCCTTGTCAGACGCTTCCCTTTGGCTCCTAAGGGAGACTGGCGGCTGGACTGGTCCGGGAGAGTGTGTGTGTGTGTGTGTGTGTGTGTGTGTGAAACTTTATTTCCATGCCAAAAAAAGAAAAGGGTGATGTTGATGATTGGTGAGGTTGGCTTTGCCAGACCACAGCAGGCCAGCCAGTGCATGGTTTGGGGCTGATGTTACATTTACATGTGTCATTTTTAGCAGACGCTTTATTCCAAAGTTACTTACACAAGTTTAAGTGAAGTAAAGTGTCGCAAAAGAAAGGTCATCTATGCTCGGGCCAGGGCCCATGGTAGTCCTAATGCTAGAAGAAGGAAGGTACACAGACAGACACTTCTGCTTGTTTATAAAGCTCTCACTGGCACAGCACCGGAATATCTGAAAGACCTTCTGCTAGCATATCAGCCCAATAGAGCTCTCAGGTCTTCTGCTAGCATATCAGCCCAATAGAGCTCTCAGGTCTTCTGCTAGCATATCAGCCCAATAGAGCTCTCAGGTCTTCTGCTAGCATATCAGCCCAATAGAGCTCTCAGGTCTTCTGCTAGCATATCAGCCCAATAGAGCTCTCAGGTCTTCTGCTAGCATATCAGCCCAATAGAGCTCTCAGGTCTTCTGACGCTGGTTTTCTCTGTGTACCACATGTACAAAAGAAGAGATTTGGTGAGGCTGCATTCTCATTTTATGCTCCAGATTCAGATTCAGATCCAAAAACACATCTTTTTAATATTGCCTTTAAATGACTAAATAAGTAAATTATGATTATATAATGATTAAAGCACTTTGAGCTGCAATGTTTGCATAATAAAAAGTTATATTATTATTATTATTATTATTATTACACACACAGACAGGCACACCTGGCCAAGGTTTCCCTTCTGGGCAGTAATACCCAACCAACCACCCTGCACTGACCATGTCTGACCAGCAGGGGGCACTAGAAAACCAAACACAGTTGAATGATTCTTCTTTTTTCAGGTTTGCCCGGCGTGTTGTCATCCCAAAATCAGATCAAAACGAACCTGATCAGGCGTTATCCACACTCAACCTCTGTCCTGACACGCAGTACACCTTTGGAAAGTCCCAGCAACACTTTCTAGCAGAGCATTGTAGAAACCGTGGACTCAGAACCTTGGACTCAAGTCACCAAAACCTGTTTCAGTTTCATCTTGACCGAAGCAGAAGGCGTCACCTGGGGTGTGTAATGAACCTATCGCTAAGCCACGCCCCCAAAATAGAAATTGTCCAATCATATCACAGCAAAAGTCACCACAGGCAGAAATCTCGGACAAACAACTCGCTAATATCTGACGGTGAAAAGCTTCTAGATTAAATATTCGTCATCTTTTAAAAAAACATGTCTATTACTTGCTGTGGTAAATCAGAAATCAGAAATGTGCCAACTCCCGCCATTGTAAGTCATTGAATGTCATTCAGTCACGGTCGGTCAGTCAGTCACTGTTTGGCTAATCCATGGGAGGGTTCATTTGGGGGTTATTCTATTTGTTGATTGTGATTGGTTAAAAGTATGCATGAGTGGAGTGATTGGTTAGATAGAAATGGGGGCGGGCTTAATGAGTGTGGTCTGAGAGACAGGGGAGACGGGAGATCAGTTGTAAAGAGAGATGGGAGTTGGTAAGTTGAGTTCTGTATGATTGTGTAGCTTGTTAAATCTTTTCTGTTAGTTTGTTCACTGTTAATTATTTACATGTACTGATATCAATGTGTTGTGTTCAGTTTTACAATCTGTTTAATAGAGGAAGAAGGAAATCAAACCGAATTGTGTCAGTCTCATCATTTCACCCGTACTGCCGGAGCAAGCAGAAGATTCACCATTCAGCTAACTAGAGGGAGAGCTGAACAATTGTAAAACACCCGCTGACGACCGCAGGAGGACGGACCGTCAGTTAGCTAAGGAATACAAGCCCGGTTGGACGCAACAGAAGCTCCGGGAGGACAAGGATCCATTCACCGGAGATAAGAGCAAGCTAAAGCCTGGTCAGGTTAGTGACGCAGCCGCCAGCTGGCAACGGAGCCGCGGCGCCCGAAACTGTAGCTAACTAGCCACTTGCTAGCCAGCGTAGCATTAGCAAACTAAGCTAGCGTTAGCCTTGTTGTCGCAATAGCGCAGCAGGCACGCGGTAGAGCTTATAGCACTCAAAGCTACAGCTAACTAGGCCGGCAACGGAGCCGTGGCGCCCGCAACTGTAGCTAGCTAGCCACTTGCTAGCTAGCGGAGCATTAGCCAACTAAGCTAGCGTTAGCCCTGTTGTCGCAATAGAGCAGCAGGCACGCGGTAGAGCTTATAGCACTCAAGGCTACGGCTAACTAGGCCGGAAACGGAGCCGTGGCGCCCGCGACTGTAGCTAATTAGCCACTTGCTAGCTAGCGTAGCATTAGCCAGCTAAGCTAGCGTTAGCCCTGCTGTCGAAATAGCGCAGCAGGCACGCGGTAGAGCTTATAGCATTCAAAGCTACAGCTAGCTAGGCAGGCAAGGAGTGAAACAATCCACGGCTAGCTTCAACTGGTTAACCCAACTGCAAGAATCCACAGCCAGCTAGGCTAACCTACAAGACCCACCAAGAAAGGAATTGCGAGCTAATAGCAGCTACCCAGAGAGCTACCCACACCCAGCACTCTTCTCTGTGACTTTTTGACTGTTTGCATTAAAATAGGTTTGTGTGTACCTGGGTATTAAGTCGTCGGGGGGAGGAAAATCCTCTCCCACTTTATTATTTTATTTTTAGCAGTATCCCTGGGATGACCCCACGGTGAACCTGGTTCCGCTGCCGAAGACTAGTTAAGGAAGTGCAGGGACCAGCGCAAATCAGCTCAGGGAGTCAGAGAGGGCTGAAGATATAAGATAGAAAGACGAAACAGGTACACACAAGTTATTTCTGAGTCACAGGCAGAATGGAGGCACTAAGGACCGAAAGGGAAAAGTTGGCAGTCACTTTTGAGAGAGGATACCGCCACATCATCAGGTCAGTGGCATTGATGGGCGAAGATGACATGAAACGCGAGTGGATAGCGCTCCTGTCAAACGCGAAAGACCTAAACTCTGCAGACGACAATTATGAGGAAGGTTTGCAGGCCAAAGCAAGTCAGGAACCTGAGACAGGTAACAGTCAGCTTCTTCAAGACATCACCAATGCCGCTGAGGAGAGAGCTCAGAAGGTTGAACAGGCCGGTCACGTCTTAAAGGCCAACATGTGGACAAGGTTCGCGGGGGTCGAACTTTCATCCACAATTAGACGAGCAGAAAGGAGTCACGAAGGCGCGAAGAGGATCAGTCTAGAAGAGGCAACCCACGACGTTTGTAAAGAACGAAGCACACTCACAGAGAACCTCATCATCAAAGCGCGAAGTCTGCTATCAAGCTGGGGGGAGTGGATCCCTGTAGTTGAGGCGTGCAACACGAGAAAGTCACTAGAGGAGCTGGAGGACAAAAGGGATGAACTTTGGGAAACGTTTGTGACTGAATTTGGAAGAGTTGAGAAGGAGAATACTGACAAAATGGCCGACAAGGCCGCCGCAGCAAAGCAAATGGCCACCGACGCTCTCGCCGAAGATGAGAGGAAAAGGGCCGACGTTCTCGCCGAAGAAGAGGCCAAAGATCGAGCGACGAATAGAGAAAGGGCCGCCGCTCTCGCCGAAGATGAGAGGAAAAGGGCCGACGCTCTCGCCGAAGATGAGAGGAAAAGGGCCGACGCTCTCGCCGAAGATGAGAGGAAAAGGGCCGACGTTCTCGCCGAAGGTGAGAAGAAAAGGGCCGACGTTCTCGCCGAAGAAGAGGCCAAAGATCGAGCGACAAATAGAGAAAGGGCCGACGCTCTCGCCGAAGATGAGAGGAAAAGGGCCGACGCCCTCGCCGAAGATGAGAGGAAAAGGGCCGGCGCTCTCGCCGAAGATGAGAGGAAAAGGGCCGACGCTCTCGCCGAAGAAGAGGCCAAAGATCGAGCGACGAATAGAGAAAGGGCCGACGCTCTCGCCGAAGATGAGAGGAAAAGGGCCGACGCTCTCGCCGAAGATGAGAGGAAAAGGGCCGACGCTCTCGCCGAAGATGAGAGGAAAAGGGCCGACGTTCTCGCCGAAGGTGAGAAGAAAAGGGCCGACGTTCTCGCCGAAGAAGAGGCCAAAGATCGAGCGACAAATAGAGAAAGGGCCGACGCTCTCGCCGAAGATGAGAGGAAAAGGGCCGACGCTCTCGCCGAAGATGAGAGGAAAAGGGCCGACGCTCTCGCCGAAGATGAGAGGAAAAGGGCCGACGTTCTCGCCGAAGAAGAGGCCAAAGATCGAGCGACAAATAGAGAAAATAAAGAAGCTATTGCCAAGCTGGAAAGGAAAGCCGCTGAGGCAAGACTGAAGTCAGCTGATAGCGTGGCCGAGTTTGAGAAGGAGACAGCGAAGGTGAAATTGGGGGCCGAAGAAGAGATCGCTGAGGCAAGGCAGAAGGCGGCCGTGATTGAGTTGAAGGCAGCAGAAATAGCCGCTCAAGAGCGCGCCAAACTACTGGAGGCTCAGCGGGAAGCATGGGAACAAGCCCGGGAGGCAGGGCTGGAGAGCGCCACGTATGGAGGCAACCGCACTGGAGCCATCTCCAAGATCAAACTCCCTCCGACAAGGCTGCCCGTGTTCAGCGGGTGTATGAGAGATTTTCATCGCTGGCGGAAAGATTGGGAAAGCCTGCAGCAGCAGGGAGACCCATCGGGATCACCAGAGGTGAAGAAACTCCACCTCCTCGAGAGCATAGACCGAAAGGTTTTCGAGGAGCTCAAACTCTCGAGCTACCGCTCAGCGGAAGACGTATTCACAGCTTTGGAGAATCGGTTTGGAGACAAGGCAACCATCGCGCTGCAAATTATTGAGGAATTGGAAAGAATACCAGCGGTAAAAGGAAACCAGCCGAGGAAAGCGATCGACCTTATTCAGGCAGTGGAAAGAGCCCTCATGGACCTGACAGACTTAGGAGAAGTGGGCGCTATGAAGAACCCACTTGTACTTAAAGCCATCGAGAGCAAACTGCCAGACCGCGTGCAGGAAGGCTGGATTACCTTTGTAACCGAACCCGTAAACCAAGTCGCCCCAGACAAGCGGTTCGATGCTCTTCTTCTGTTTCTAAAAAGGCAGGAAGTAATCCTCGAGGGGATGGCTCGAATCCGAGGCCCCACGGAGACCTCTGGGGGAACACCGGAGAGGCCAGTCAGATGGGAGAAGAGGGCATTCACGAGGGCCACGGAGAAAGACTCACCGGTAGATGAAGAAGAGGAAGAACATCGAGGTGAAACCAGAGTCACGGGCAGAAACTCGGAAAGAAGAGAAGAGTGTGACATCTGTGGAAGCGATCAGCACGGTGGCAAAATATTCTTCTGCCGTAAGTTCAAGAGTCTCAGTCTGGCAGAGAAGCGAGCCATAGCAAAGCAAAGCAAAGCCTGTCAGAAATGTTTGGGCATGCACGGCGCCGACGGAGAGTGTAGTAACCGGTACCTGTGCAGAATGTGCAAGCAGAATGAAGGAGGGGCGAGTCATCACTACCTTCTGTGCCCCAAATGGAGTGAGGGGAAGAGGACAGGGCCAGGGTTCTATGACAAGCAACGAGAATTCCTGGATTCTTTGGGACTCAACCCTGAACAGGAGAGGAGGGCGAAGGCATTCACCAGTAAGGCTTCGATGACACTGAGCACGGGCGCAGAAGGCGGAAGTCTCTTCGCAGAGAATGGGCCAGAGGAACATCCAGTACTAATGATGATATTGACAGTCAAAACAGAAGCAGGATTGCCCTGGGAACCCTCATAGACCTCGCCTCCGACACAAATTATATCACCAACCGGGCCGCCGATCGTCTCCAACTGGAGCGGAGGCAAGTAACACTGACCGTGCAGGGGGTCGGTGGAATGAAGGTCAGGGTCAAGACTAACAAATACCTGCTAAAGGTCAGGGCGTGGAGCAACAACAGATGGAGTCCCCACGAGATGGTATGCTACGGGCTCGACACAATCGCTCGTGCAGACAAGGTCATCAGTCCAGAGCGACTCTGTAAGTTCTTCCCTGGGGTCGAGAAGGAAGAGCTGGTCCGACCTAAGGAAATCGAGCTCTTGATCAGCCACCGAGAGGGACGACTCGCTCCACGGTGGAGAAGAGGGACGGGAGACTTAGTGCTGTGGGACGGGCCTCTGGGGAAGACCGTGGGAGGAACGCACCCAGACCTGTTTGACCTGTTGTCAGTGAAGCGTTGTTTGTTTGTTTGTCCGAGTTTTCAAAGGGGCCGTGGCTTAGCGATAGGTCCACTCTAGGAGATGAAATATTCACAGAACTGCAGAAAGAAATGTAAAACCTAGAGCTCAAGAAACAAAGTCTTTGTTACAGATGGCAGACACTCGCACCGGTTCTACATACTACAGTTCCACCCAATACGCTTTTTCAAATAATGACACATTCCGAAACAGAAACTCCAGAGCACATTCGAGAGAGGAAGTGACATCATGACTCACCAGGTCTTTCTGGAAGTAGATGAGCACGCCGGCAGAGACTTGGGCCACCAGGATCAACAGGAGACACGTGAAGTACTGAGGAGGAGGAAGTAGACCAGTCAGACTTGTACTGTAAATGGTAAATGGACTGCATTTATCTAGCGCTTTTATCCGAAGCGCTTTACAACGGCCTCTCATTCACCCATTCACGCACACATTCACACACCAATGACGGCAAGCTACCATGCAAGGCGCCGGCCCGCTCACTGGGAGCAATATGGGGTTCAGTGTCTTGCCCAAGGAGACTTCGACATGTGGCCAGCCGGGGTTCGAACCCCCAATCTGCCAACCTTGCGATCATTAGACAGCGGCTCTACCTCCTGAGACACAGCCGCCCCGATAGGAAGGAGACCAGTCAGACTAACACTGGACAGGTTTCCACATTAACGGTTGCCTGATCGCCCGGGGCAGTAAAACATTTGCCGGGTTTGTTTGAGTGACAGCAACGACGCTGCCGGATCCTGGATCTGTGTGTCGGTGTTGCAGGAAGAACAACAGACGGCGCAGGCGCCAGACCAGACTAGATGATCGTGGAGTGAAGATATTATTAAAGCGTACGCGCTGATCGACAGACAGGTGGACAGGTGGCGCATACGCTTTAATAATATCTTCACTCCACGATCATCTAGTCTGGTCTGGCGCCTGCGCCGTCTGTTGTTCTTCCTGCAACACCGATACACAGACACACACACACACAGACACAGACAGACAGGCAGACATAGACAGACAGACACACACACACACACACACACACACAGAGATACACACACAGAGATACACACACACACACACACACATTTGAATACTTTATTTGGTTCCACAAATCATATTACACAAACAGGGAATCAAATATTTCGGGGCTAAGCAGCACTGAACACTCAAGGGTACACATAACACCTCCTTTTCCACACGGCCAAGCTCCACACACACACACACACACACACACTCAACCCTCACCAGTCCTAGCAGACAGCGGATCTCGTAGATGGCTCCCAGACAGCCCAGGAAGCCCATCAGCATGGACAGCGCCCCGACGCCGATCAGGACGTACGCTCCCACCTTCAGCGCCGTGGAGGATTCCTCTGCAGAGAGACAACGGCAGGTTAGCCTGTTAGCATGTGTGATCTACTGCATATGTGACACAGTCTGATCATTTGGTCCGCATGTCGGCAACCAATCAAAATGTTCTGACTTTTCTTTTGAAACACGGAACTACGGAAATACGAATCCCAACACAAACTCGCTAGTCAAGCCAAAACACTGCAACACAATGGATTGGGTGAGTAATCCCCACTGCTACCTAGTTAACTAGAACACTACTTTACATTGTTAGCAGGCTCACAGAACGAGCTGTGTCAGTTGACTAGCGATGTGTCATTGCTTTTCAACAACGCAGAAATGTATTCACATTTTTCAAAAGAAAAGTCCGATCATTACATCGGATCCCGACGTGAGGACCAAAGCATTAGAATGTGTCACATATGGACTGGTTAGCATGTTAGCATATTATACAGCATATGGACTGGTTAGCATGTTAGCATGTACTACTGCAAAACTCACTGGGGGTTCTGGAGTTTTCCAGAATTCTTTGGCAGTTGGCGAGTTAAGACAGTTG
>NC_137690.1:75099909-75134909 GCF_963989245.1 Nansenia antarctica
AGAGGGGCAGAGAGAGAGTTGGAGAGAGAGAGAGAGAGAGAGAGGGAAGAGAGAGAGTTAGCGAGAGAGAGAGAGGGAGAGAGAGGGGCAGAGAGAGAGTTAGAGAGAAAGAGAGAGAGAGGGGCAGAGAGAGAGAGAGTTAGAGAGAGAGAGAGGGGCAGAGAGAGAGAGAGAGTTAGAGAGAGAGAGAGAGACAGAGGGGCAGAGAGAGAGTTAGAGAGAGAGAGAGAGAGAGAGAGAGAGAGAGAGAGAGAGAGAGGGGCAGAGAGAGAGAGAGAGTTAGAGAGAGAGAGTTAGAGAGAGAGAGAGAGAGAGAGATTGGTTTGATTTTTGTTGTTGCCGATGGCCAGGAGTTTTTTTTCTCAGAAAAGTGGGTTAACTTCCTCCCCAGTAGCGGTCTGACACCGGCACGCTTAACAAACATGAAACACTCACGAAGAAGATGAGGTTGAACAGGAACAGGAAGTACTTGGTGGCGGTCATGCAGCCCTTCCCCATGGTGCCGTTCCTGGGGACAAGAGAAGAAGAACGTCAATCATTCTAGAACCTTCTTCAACCTTCTAGAAGGCTCAGACTCTACCCTGTGGTAAATGGTAAACAGTTTTGACTTATATAGCGCCTTTATCCAAAGCGCTTTACAACGGCCTCTCATTCACCCGTTCACACACACATTCACACACCAACGGCAGCCAAGCTGCCATGCAAGGCACCGGCCCCGCTCACTGGGAGCAATTTTTGGGTTCAGTGTCTTGCCCAAGATTGACCAGCCGGGGTTTGAACAGCCGATCTGCCAATCTTGCGATCATTACACAGCGGCTCTACCTCCTGAGACACAGCCTCTACCTCCTGAGACACAGCCTCTACCTCCTGAGACACAGCCTCTACCTCCTGAGACACAGCCTCTACTTCCTGAGACACAGCCTCTACCTCCTGAGACACAGCCTCTACCTCCTGAGACACAGCCTCTACCTCCTGAGACACAGCCTCTACCTCCTGAGACACAGCCTCTACCTCCTGAGACACAGCCTCTACCTCCTGAGACACAGCCTCTACCTCCTGAGACACAGCCTCTACCTCCTGAGACACAGCCTCTACCTCCTGCACAACAGCCACCCCCGCGGTGGTACGACCATGTAGACATCTGACACACAGGATACAGGCGATGGATGTCTAGTCAGCACGCATCACTGTGTGTGTGTGTGTGTGTGTGTGTGTGTGTGTCAGAATCAGAAGTGCTTTTATTACATCTTACTGTACAAGTACACAAGAGTCAAGTTCTTTGGCTTTGGTTCATCAACATTGCAGCATTCAGGTACAAAAAACACAATAATAATAAGTTAGTGAAATAAGTAACAACAATAACTTACATTGATAAAGTAATAAAGTGATGGGGTGTGTGTGTGTGTGTGTGTGTGTGTGTGTGTGTGTGTGTGTGTGCGTGTGCGTGTGCGTGTGCGTGTGTGTGTGCGTGTGTGCGTGTGCGTGTGCAGATTTGCTGGGGGCTGAGTTAGTGTGTGAGTGATGTTCTATAAGTGGTGACAGCTGACTAGAAAACCACAAGAGCTACCGGCTAAGCTGCCTGTGAGGGAGGGGGGGGCCCCCGGGGGGCGAGAGACAAGCTGCAGGATTACAGACACACACACACACACACACACACACACACACACACAGCCCAACACAACCCCAATCTCCCACCGCAGGGCAGGGGTCAAAGGTCCCTGGCTCACTCCAGCTCTGCTCTCTCTTCATCTCTCTGTTCTGTCTCCTTATCTCCCCTTATCTCCCCTTCTTTCTTCTTTTTTCACAGACACAGAGAGACAGAGACAGAGACACACACACACACACACACACACACACACACACACACACAGAGACAGAGAGACACACAGACACAGAGAGACAGAGAGACACACACAGAGGCACAGACACACACAGACACAGAGAGACAGAGACACACACACACACACACACAGAGACAGAGAGACACACACACACAGAGACAGAGAGACACACACACACACACACACACACACAGACAGACACACAGACACACAGAGACACACACAGAGACAGAGAGACACACACACAGAGACACACACACAGACACACACACACAGACAGAGACACACACACAGACACACACACACACACACACACACACCACTCGGCCTCTTTCTGTCCAAGAAATCCGTGGCAGACATATCCACCACGGCGCAACATTTCCTCCATCAGCGTTGTCATGGGGCGTTGTCATGGGGAGTGTCGGCCCGGCGACCCACATTCACCAGCACGTAACCGGGTGACTGTTCCACGCTGGCGCCGCTCCACCGGTCCAGTGATGGAGGGAGAGGGAGTGTTCATGACCCCTGAACGCTGCCAGCCCAAAGTCAACACACAGACCAGGTAACAGGGCTCCCACACCTTCTGAAACATCACATTCAACCACCTTTCAAGCACCTTTCAAGACTCAATTCCCTCAAATTCAAGGACCCAACACGGCATAGTTTGTGACAGAACTAGTTGAGCTAAGTAAAACATTTTTGAATATATATTTTTTTAGAGAGAGAGGGGGGGGGGGGGGAATTCAAGCACTTTCAAGACCCATGTCTATTTTCAAAAACTTTTAAGATCTTGATTTATTTCTCAAATTCACAAACTTTCCAGGATTTCAAGGACCCGTGGGAACCCTGTAGGTAAGGTGCTGTGTGTGTAGGGAGCCTGGAGATGCTACACCAGGGCTCTACGATATGAGTGAACCCTAGTTTTAGATCATCTAGCTAATAGTTCACTTCAACATCAAACGCTTCGGTCACGCATGGTCAGAGCTAATGAGTGGCTCCAGTGTGGAACCATTTCAAATATGTATTTTTGCCCAAGTCTGGTTAACAGACAGTACAACTGTACAAAGGCTAATATGATTATGTAAACAAGACCACTATCCTGCTGTGTGTGTGTTTGTGTGAGATAGATAGATAGATAGAGTGTGTGTGTGTGTGTGCGTGTGTGTGCTAGATAGATAGATAGATAGATAGAGTGTGTGCGTGTGTGTTAGATAGATAGATAGATAGATAGATAGATAGATAGATAGATAGAGTGTGTGCGTGTGTGTTAGATAGATAGATAGATAGATAGACAGACAGATAGACAGAGACAGATAGAGTGTGTGTGTGTGTGTGAGGAAGAAACCCCCCTCCCCCAAAGTTTTTATCAAATGATCTAACGTTTATCTAGCCCTTGGTGAGTGACTGATTCAGACCAGGAACCGTCCTCGGAAGTCTCAGCCTCCGTCGTCCAATAAAAACAGAGAATAAAGCCTCTCTGTCAGCGCTCTGGCCAAACGTGGTCCTATAGACGTACGACACACTAGACACTTTCAGACAGCTCAGCGGGCTGCATAAAGACCTTACACACACACACACACACACACACACACACACGGCTTAGACACCAGCGCTAACAACGACTAACAACTTCCTTTCTGGTTTCCGTCACAAAAACACAAGTGTGGACCCCCCCCTTCCCCCCCCCCCCCCGGGGGTCGAGGTCAGAGTTCAGGGCATCTGTCATCATTTACAGCGCTAATGCTAAACGCTAGCTCCCAAACGGCATGTCTAAATAATAATAATTATAATAATAATAACTTTTATTTGTATAGCACTTTTCCTGCAAACGTCGCAGCTCAAAGTGCTCCAATCATTATATAAATCATAATTCAATTGTTTAGGCGATATTAAAAAGATGGGTTTTTAGTCTTGACTTGAACATATGTGCTGAGGTTGCATCCCTAATGTAAACTGGCCGCATAAAAGGAGAATGCAGCCTCACCAGATCTCTTTTTTTGTACATGTGGTACACAGAGAAAACCAGCGTCAGAAGACCTGAGAGCTCTACTGGGCTGATATGCTAGCAGAAGACCTGAGAGCTCTATTGGGCTGATATGCTAGCAGAAGACCTGAGAGCTCCATTGGGCTGAAATGCTAGCAGAAGACCTGAAAGCTCTATTGGGCTGATATGCTAGCAAAAGGTCTTTCAGATATTCTGGTGCAGTGCCAGTGAGAGAAATGCTAACTCACAAAGGGCACATCAGTGGCAAACCACTGTAGCAAGCAACCACTACGACTCGATTCGATTCAACTTTATTGTCATTCATTGCAGAGTAAACGTACAACGAAACAACGAAAAGTAGTGATATATAACAATAACAAATCATAACAATACCGCGGCTAGCTTAAGACGCATTATCACAACTTGCGTACAAACACACACGAGTAGAAGCACCAGTGTTGTTGGCGCCTGGGTGACTGTTTCCTCGTTTCTGCCCAGCCGAAAATACCCTCCCTTCTCCTCGGTGCCAAATACTACCTCATGAAACATGTTTTATTATAAAAGCCATAAAGTACTCCAGGAGACCAGAAAGAGCAAAGTGCCAACGTATCATATGACTGGCTTTTCCTTTTCCTTTTCTGTTGCCTCCACTCCGGGACAACAAGTCATTCCTCTCTCTCTGTTTCTCCGTCTCTTTTTTTGGGGGGGGAGGCAGGGCTTTTTTTCTCTTCTGTCTCGATCTGTACCAGGCACAACAGAGAAGCTCTTTGACTTCAGTGATGCAACAACAGGCCTGAAAGACACAAATCCATTGGAGTAAGCGTGACATAAGAGTGTCAGTGTGTGTGTGTGTGTGTGTGTGTGTGTGTGTGTGTGTGCGTACATGTGTGCGTAACTGACCGGCATCTTTGTCTCGCTCTGTGTGCCAACCGGATGATGATGATGATGATGATGATGATGATGTGTGTGTGTGTGTGTCACAATGCATGCTCTGAAATATTCATGTTCTAACGGAACACGCAGAGGAACATGAGAAGGTGAAGAGGTGATGTCTACTATCTCTGCTGTGCTCCAGGACTCCAGGTGTGTCAGCTACAGTACGACCGCAGACAGGGCTCCCACACCTTCTGAAACATCAGATTCAAGCACCTTTCAAGCACCTTTCAAGACTCAATTCCCTCAAATTCAAGGACCCAACACGGCATAGTTTGAGACATAACTAGTTGACGAACCAAGCATAACTTTTTTGAATATATATTTTGTTTATTAGAGAGAGAGAAACTGAGACACAGGGAGAGAGAGAGAAACTGAGAGACAGGGAGAGAGAGAGAGAGACAGAGAGAGAGAGAGACAGAGAGAGAGAGAGAGAGAGAGAGAGAGAGAGAGAGAGAGGAATTCAAGCACTTTCAATGACCATTTCGTGTCTATTTTCAAAAACGTTTAAGACCTTGATTTCTTTTTCTCAAATTCACAAACTTTCAAGGATTTCAAGGACCCGTGGGAACCCTGGCACAGATCAAAAACACAAGGCTCTTTTGGCGAGTCCTTGAGGAGAGGGTGCACGGGTCTTCTATGTGCAGGCGGGGGCAGCAAGAACACATTGTGGGCTAGGAGGAGGAGGAGACATTACTGGAGAATTACTTTGTGAAAGAGGAATTATCCTAGAGGACAAGAAGACTGGCACTTCTTACAGTAACAATAGCATTGTTCTAGACACACACACCCTGCCTCACGACACACACACACACACACACACACACACACACACAGGAGTCATGAGCAACATGACAAACTCCCTGACCTCACTGACACACACACACATTTCAGAGCGTGCATTGTGACACACACACGCATCATCATCATCATCATCATCAGGTTGGCACAGAGAGACAAAGATGCCGGTCAGTTACACACCCGTGTACACACCCACGCACGCACAGACACACGCACACACAGTCTCCCATATCACCTTCCTCAAACGCCTAGCTGATCACCTAGACCTCACTCTCAAACAGGAAACAATGTCTCACCCTAAACGGCTCCAGTTCCTCCCCAGTACGTGCAGAACTCAGCTGCCAGGGTCCTCACCCACACCAAGCCCTGGCAGAACATCACCCCCACCCTCATTCACCTCCACTGGCTCCCGGTCAAGTCCCGCATCAACTACAAAATCCTCCTCCTCACCTACAAATCCCTCCACGCCTGCGCCCCCCAGTACCTAACTGACCTCCTCTCCCAGCACACCCCTCCCCGGAACCTGCGGTCCTCAGACATGGGCCTGCTATCCACCCCCCGCCACAACCTACGGACCGAGCCTTCAGCGTGGCCGCACCTACCCTCTGGAACTCCCTCCCCACAGTGATCCGCAACGCCCCCACCCTGGACTCCTTCAAATCAGCCCTCAAAACTCATCTGTTCTCCAAGGCCTTTGGCCCCTAGTCAATGTTTCTGTTTTGTTTGTCTGACCATTTCCTGTAGAATTGTAACGCGTCCTTGGGTTTTAGGAAAGGCGCTATGTAAATCCAAGTTATTATTATTAACAGACACCAATCCAGCTGTTTGTTTCTAAAAATGTTTACTGGCCATGCATCCAAACACCAAACAAATAACACCAAATGTGTTTTAAAAACGTTGACTGATGTATCTATGATCTACCTTTACAAGCCAGAGTTTAGAATTAACGATTGCGTGGCCTGGGGTGGTCCAGTGGTCTAGCACCGTGGTCTACAGTGCACACGTATGCCCATGTCGGCATAGGTTCGAATCCGGCCCATGCCCTGCTGACATGCCCTCACTCTCTCCCTTCTTCTCCTTACTTTCCTGTCTGTCTTCACTATAAAATCTCCTTATCTCCTTATTTCCTGTCTGTCAGATAAAATGAAGAATATGAGTGGCAGTCCCCACCTTTCAAGCACCTTTCAAGGACTTTCAAGACTCAATTCCCTCAAATTCAACTACCCAACACGGCATAGTTTGAGACAGAACTAGTTGACGAGCTAAGTAAAAAAAATTTGAATACATATTTTTTTTATTAGAGAGAGAGAGAGAGAGGAATTCAAGCACTTTCAATGACCATTTCATGTCTATTTTCAAAAACGTTTAAGACCGTGATTATTTTCCCTCAAATTCACAAACTTTCAAGGATTTCAAGGACCCGTGGGAACCCTGGTACAGATCAAAAAGACAAGGCTCTTTTGGCGAGTCCTTGAGGAGAGGGTGCACGGGTCTTCCCTGTTTACGATTGGACTGTGGACATATCTGACAGTTGACAGTTGGCCTCTCACAGGGCCTTGCCTCTCCTCCGACATCATCCTCCAAGTTCTCTAATTAAGCTGAAAACAGGCTCGTCCATGGAGCTGTTGGATCCATTGAGCTAACACACACACACACACACACACACACACACACACACACACACACGAGCTATCTGCTAACCCCCGTTCCAATGAGGACCAGAGTTTTAGCTTCATCAGCATTCAGCTGCTCTGGAGAGTGTACACACACACAGACACACACACACAAACTCTCACACACACACAGACAAACTCTCTCACACACACACACACACACACACACACACTCACACCCCTCCTCTTGCCTCACAGAGTGAGTGTGAGACATGGCCCCACTTTGAGTGGCCACCAAAACAATGGCAGCTTTCAGCCAGCCTTTCAGCGCCGGGACAAAGACAGAAACTTGACACACGGTGGACCTGACCAGCCATACACTCTCCTCCCCCCCACCCCCTCCCCCCCCCTCCACAATAACAGCCCACATATCACACATGGCCTTTCCCTCACTAGAGCACTTGTGTTTGGGACCAACAGAGGCCTGGGGGCCCTGTTTAACGGTTTTAGGAAATGTAAGACTATCCTGGGCTCAGGAAACTGGAGGAGGTGTAGGCTAGTCCTGGAGCTGTGACTAGAGAGCTTTAGAAACCAGGGGTGTAGGGTTGGGAGGTGGATGTGTGTGTGTGTATATATGTTACGGTACATATGGGAATACGGTACATGTGGGAGGGATAGGGATAGGGATAGGGATAGACATGCCAGCATGTACCAAGTCGACGTAGCACCTAACCCTAACCCTAGTTTTCCCACATGTACCGTAACATATACATAATAATCAACATTTTGAAGAAAAAAAAGGTACATGTTTGTCTCATCTGACCAGACTACATTCTCCCAGTAATCTATTCCAAATGTTCTGTAGCCAACTTCAAAATGAGCTTCTTGTGAACATGAACATGCTTGTTCTTCAGTAATGGAGGATTCTTCTGGAGGGTGATGGCGAACGGAGACCGTGGCGGTGGAGTGGTGGAGTGGCATTGCCTATTGTTTTCTTTGTGACCTGTTGTACCCGCTGCTTCCAGGTCTTTCTGGAGCTCTGCTCGAGTGGCTCGTTGGCTCTTGGGCTACTCTGCTGCCCGGTCAGAAGTCTGGCGAGGAGCTCCTGTGATTGGCCGGTTGATGGTTGAGTGATGTTGCTTCCACTTGCGGACAACGACCCCAATGGTGCTTATAGGAACATTTAGGAGTTGAGAAAGCCATCGATAACCAGTGACATTACTATGCTGCTCAACAATGTTGCAATGGAAATATGTTGAAATAATTTTGGGGGGATGTGTTGAATACTTATTTCTCCCCACTGTGTATGTATTTATTGGTGTACAGTGTAGGTTCAGCCCAGCCTGTCTCAACGTGATGGTACAGCCCATCCTGTCTCCCCCCCCCCCAGCGGCCACGCCGGAAGATTCCTATGACAACTGCTGAGGCAAGACGGGCGTGGGGATGGGGGGGGGAGGGGGGCAGCCCAGAGACCCCCCCCCCCCCTCCCCCTGCCACTACTGGGGACACGTCAACACAAGAGTTTCTTACACTAGTTTTAAGATATCTTTTACTTTTTCCTCTTTTTAAAAAAAATCTTGGCAAGTGAAATGTTCCTGTCTTGTGTGTTCATGTTGTTGTTGAGAGGTGTAGGTGTCTGTCCGCAGGCTGCTGTGTTCTTCTGTTACTACAGGGAGATGGGCTAACAGCGGCCCCGTCCCAACACTTCACAACGCACCCTTCCCTTCAATACTTCCCTGAAGGACACACATGATGTCACAAAGGAGGTCCCTGGAGTTAAGAGTTTAAAGATTAAAGTTGAGTTTAATGATTCATCAGCATCATAAATACATAAAAACAGAAATAACAACCTGCCATGACGTCAAACTATCCGGCGTCGCCACAGGTAGAACAACTGCTTAGTCATTGGTTATTGTCATTGCAAGAGTACGGGAGTAAGTACCAGACAACGAAATGCAGTTTTGCATCTAACCAGAAGTGCAAATAGTGATATTAAAAACATGATAGTGATAAGTGATAGGTACAGTATAGCAAGTAGTAGGTAGTTAGAGGTAAATCCTGTCTTAAAACACACTTTTTCACAATGGCTTACTTGGTTTGATCTCCTGTATTTTGTTTGTTGTTATATCTGTTTTTATCTCATTTTGCTTTGTTGATTTTTTTTTGATATGTGGTTTTAAACTGTCTTGTAAGGTGTCCTTGAGAGCCTTGAAAGGCACCCATAAATAAAATGTATTATTATTATTATTATATACAGGATAGCATAACATCATCACTATCATCAAGTTGCTACTCGCTGAGTCATTTATCAACAGTTCAACTTGTTACCATAATAATACTCTTGTACAAATAAATGGCCAGGAGGGAAATGCCATTGAACAGGATACACTGGTTCAGGAGACACTGATACTCCTCTTCTGAGTGGGGCAGTCCCACTCATATTTTGAATTTTTGTATTGCGATAGTAGAGACAGTAGAGATTTGACAGGAAGGAAGGGCGAGAGAGAGAGAGAGAGAAAGAGTGAGAGAGAAGGGATGACATGCAGGATATCTCCGCAGCCGGAATCGAACCGGGAACCCTGCGGTTACGTGGTCGACGCATAGTGTGTTACGCCACCAAGCGCCCCTACATACTCGTCTTCTGAGTGTGAGAACATTCGACCAGTATATTAACACTGTCTTGAAATTCTAAAATATTATAAGATTCGGGCATATACCGTATAGGCCAGGGGTCGGCAATAGGCGGCCCGTGGGCCATTGCTGGCCCGTCACCAATAATATTTGGCCCAGCAGATTATTTTGAGAATCCACTTTTTTTTTTCTTTCTTTTTACAATATCGGACCGACAGTCCCACACCGCGCCTATAATGTCCGAATAGAGAATCTACCACCACCTGAATAATGCTTATTGTACTTTTATTCATGTTGAGAGTGAATGACACAGGGACAGACAATCAGGCAGCGGGGTGCACCGAAGCGCACTGACGCTGAACCCCTCAGAACCCCTCATAGTGAATCATAAGCAGGTGGACACGGCGTGGTGCTGAAATAGCCGACATGCGGTGTGTGGTTTGAAAAAAAAATAACATCAGCTCATTAAATCATTCAAACGTAATGTTTACGTATGTGACTGCAACACACATATGAACAGTAACAAAGCAAATTCTGTTTAATTTTCTGAAAAACATGGTAGGCGGTAGTGGTGGTAGGCCTATGCTCCTGAAACGACAGAGCAAACGCGCTATTAGGGATAATAAGTACAATGAGCCATAAGCCATTCATTCAAAAATATACAAAATACAATTAGGTTATTAAATACAATAACGACAGGCTTGGTACACTTAATGTGAAAAGTGGCATCTCTCATCGGTCACTATTTGCTTGATATCTGGTGATATTGACGTCACTTTAATCCGCAGGCAGTTTTTTTTATTTTTTATGCATCTATCGATTCCTTCGTGCGTCTTTATCACATTCATTGAGGAAAAGGACGACTCGCATGTATAGAAAGGGAACATTGTGAGCACGGAAGATGTGAGTCTCACAACGGCTTTGCATTGATGAAAAGGATGAACGTATAGTTCGCTGTCCATTCCTGTTTAAATGCCCTGTTTTCACCGTCAACTTTCCTCTTTAGACCTTTGGAGAGTGACATTATGTTTCTCTTGCTAGTTAGCAGGTTAAATGTTTAGCTAACTTCACCCGACACGCAAACAACCAATCCAATAATAAATAATGTGACCTTGTCTGGAGGAGGGGGGAATCATTCAGAATAAAAGTATGTTAAATAATTATTAGAATAAGTTAGGCTGCGAAACATCGTCAGTCCACACATTTATTATTCAAAACTATGGAAAAGGGTGAAACTACGTTTCAACGTTGTTGAGAATCACAACACAAACTCACTAGTCAAGCCTAATACTGCAACGAAATGGATTGGACTGCTACCTAGTTAATTATAACACTACTTTACATTGTTAGCAGGCTCACAAAACAAGCTGTGTTAGTTGACTAGCGATGTGTACATTTCTCGAAAGAAAAGTCAAAGCATTAGAACGTGTCACATTTTTAAACAATCAATTACTTAAATTATGTTCGGGCCCGCCATCTAGTGGCTAAAACATTTTTTGGCCCGAGGCCAAACCTAATTGCCGACCCCTGGTATAGGCCATTTATACAAAGCGACTTACATTGCAATGAGTGCATACATACATATACTCAGTAGATATGGTCCCAGCAATGAACATACGGGGCGGCTGTGTCTCAGGAGGTAGAACCGCCGTCTAATGATCGCAAGGTTGGCAGATCAACGGTTCGAGCCCCGGCTGGCCACATGTCGAAGTGTCCTTGGGCAAGACACTGAACCCCAAATTGCTCCCAGTGAGGGGGCCGGCCGGCGCCTTGCATGGTAGCTTGGCCGCCATTGGTGTGTGAATGTGTGTGTGAATGGGTGAATGAGAGGCCGTTGTAAAGCGCTTTGGATAAAGGCGCTATACTGTAAGTGCAGTCCATTTACCATTCAAAAACCTCCCCACCCTAAGCATTGTTAGAGCCATGATGGTCTAACCAGCCGAGCCACAGAGGTCTACAACCTCCAATGATACAGAAACCTGCAAACACACAATACTGAGGTTAGTGCTTCAGACCTCTTGGCCTCTCTGTCACGAGTCGTGTTACAAACCCTCTGCCTCAGGGTTCCGGAATGCAGGCAGACCGGAACACGGTCTCTGTGATGCTGTTGTCAGGGGAGGGGAGGGTGTGTAGATGGAAGATGAAAACTGTGAATTGGCGGGTGTGTGAAATGAACAAATATCAGTGTGAACAGACGATAAGAGAAACACACCCCAAACAACAGTGGCAGGAGCTGTTAACAGCTGCTAACTCAACTACGACACTGATGGAACCATTCAACACCCCCCCCCCCCCCCCATGGCTGACTTAGCCAAGTCTCCCTGAGAGAGAGAGAGAGAGAGAGAGAGAGAGAGAGAGAGAGAGAGAGAGAGAGAGAGAGAGAGAGAGAGATTTCTAATCTCGAGGGACTAAAGGTTAAAACAAATAAACAGATAAAGGTCTTAGCAGATCGTCAAGGCCACATCACTGCAATGTGGGGGGGGGGGGGGGGGGAATAAACTGTCAAGGTGATCTACAGCTGTCAAAACCGAATGTGAAAGAAAGATGTAGCTAAGGTGTGGCGGTCCCAGGCAGTGACAGGCACCACCACACCCAGCACAGGAGGACAGACGACGTGTGCTGCCAACGTAATATAATGGGGCGGCTCTGGCGCAGGAAGGAGAGCCGCTGTCTAACGATCACAAGGTTGGAAGATTGGCAGTTCGATCCCCAGCTGGCCACATGTCGAAGTGTCCTTGGGCAAGACACTAGACAACCCCAAATTGCTCCCAGTGAGCGGGTCGGCACCTTGCAGGTGTGTGAATGTGTGTGTGAATGGGTGAATGAGAGGCCGTTGTAAAGCGCTTTGGATAAAGGCGCGATATACAGTAAGTGGAGTCTATTTACCATAATAATATATGCCATTTAACCGACGCTTTTATCCGCAGCGAGTGCATACATGTACATTTGCAGTATATACGGTCCCCAACGGGAACCGAACCCACAACCTAAGCGTCGTCACTCGTCAGTGCCATGCTCTACCAACTTAGCCACCGAAGAAGACATCACTACCAACTTAGCCACCGAAGAAGACATCACACGACGTGTGTGTGACGCCACCGTGCCCACCCTAACCCTCACAGAGCAACGACCTATATACAGCAACACAACCACTAACCCTAACCCCAACACAGAGACACAGCCTTCTAAACACCCTAACCTCAACACAGAGACACAGCCTTCTAAACACCCTAACCTCAACACAGAGACACGGCCCTCTAAACACCCTAACCTCAACACAGAGACACTGCCTTCTAAACACCCTAACCTCAACACAGAGACACAGCCTTCTAAACACCCTAACCTCAACACAGAGACACAGCCTTCTAAACACCCTATAACCTCAACACAGAGACACTGCCTTCTAAACACCCTAACCTCAACACAGAGACACAGCCTTCTAAACACCCTAACCTCAACACAGAGACACGGCCCTCTAAACACCCTAACCTCAACACAGACACACAGCCCTCTAAACACCCTAACCTCAACACAGAGACACAGCCCTCTAAACACCCTAACCCCAACACAGAGACACTGCCTTCTAAACACCCTAACCCCAACACAGAGAGACACAGCTTTCTAAACACCCTAACCTCAACACAGAGAGACACAGCTTTCTAAACACCCTAACCTCAACACAGAGACACTGCCTTCTAAACACCCTAACCTCAACACAGAGACACTGCCCTCTAAACACCCTAACCTCAACACAGAGACACTGCCTTCTAAACACCCTAACCTCAACACAGAGACACAGCTTTCTAAACACCCTAACCTCAACACAGAGACACAGCCCTCTAAACACCCTAACCTCAACACAGAGACACTGCCCTCTAAACACCCTATAACCTCAACACAGAGACACAGCCCTCTAAACACCCTATAACCTCAACACAGAGACACAGCCCTCTAAACACCCTAACCTCAACACAGAGACACAGCCCTCTAAACACCCTAACCTCAACACAGAGACACAGCTTTCTAAACACCCTAACCTCAACACAGAGACACTGCCTTCTAAACACCCTAACCTCAACACAGAGACACAGCTTTCTAAACACCCTAACCCCAACACAGAGACACGGCTTTCTAAACACCCTATAACCTCAACACAGAGACACACAGCTTTCTAAACACCCTAACCCCAACACAGAGACACAGCCCTCTAAACACCCTAACCTCAACACAGAGACACTGCCTTCTAAACACCCTAACCTCAACACAGAGACACTGCCTTCTAAACACCCTAACCTCAACACAGAGACACAGCTTTCTAAACACCCTAACCTCAACACAGAGACACAGCCCTCTAAACACCCTAACCTCAACACAGAGACACAGCTTTCTAAACACCCTAACCTCAACACAGAGACACAGCTTTCTAAACACCCTAACCTCAACACAGAGACACTGCCCTCTAAACACCCTAACCTCAACACAGAGACACAGCTTTCTAAACACCCTATAATCTCAACACAGAGACACAGCTTTCTAAACACCCTAACCTCAACACAGAGACACAGCTTTCTAAACACCCTAACCTCAACACAGAGACACAGCCCTCTAAACACCCTAACCTCAACACAGAGACACAGCTTTCTAAACACCCTAACCTCAACACAGAGACACAGCCCTCTAAACACCCTAACCTCAACACAGAGACACAGCCCTCTAAACACCCTAACCTCAACACAGAGACACAGCCCTCTAAACACCCTAACCCCAACACAGAGACACAGCCCTCTAAACACCCTAACCCCAACACAGAGACACTGCCCTCTAAACACCCTAACCTCAACACAGAGACACTGCCCTCTAAACACCCTAACCTCAACACAGAGACACAGCCCTCTAAACACCCTAACCTCACAGAGACACAGCCTTCTAAACACCCTAACCTCAACACAGAGACACAGCCCTTTAAACACCCTATAACCTTAACACTGATAGGGCTTTCACACCGGCAATGAACCGTTCCAGTTCGCATTCGGGAACCTCCAAACTAGGGCTGGGTTCAAAAAATCGATTTCCCGATTCTGAATCGATCTTCATCTAAATGAGCGATTATCGATTAATAAATCCCGAGATCGATGTTTTTTTTTTTTTTTTTTTTTTTTTGCTTGCAGCTTCAACCCGCAACGAGATCTCGTGGCCAGATCTCGCGCTTCAAGAATTGATCATATCTCACACAACGTGAGGTCTCAACACTAAAATCTAAAAACATGGCGATGGCAGGGACACTCAAGTCACCACCAGGCTTAAAGTCAGATGTCTGGGTGCATTTTGGATTTAAAAAATGTGACGATAGAGATGAGCTGGACAAAAGCAAAGTCATATGTAAATAAAAAGTACATTCATGTAACTGCTTTTCAGTCAATTCATTGATATGTTTAACAATGCTACATGTTATAGGGTTCCTTGAACCATTTATAGCATTAGTTCGGAGAATCTCTTTCATATTCAAGCAAAAAAATTATATTATAACTAGATCGAATCGGAATCGAATCGAATCGAATCGAATCGTGAATCGAATCGAATCGAATCGAATTGGGAGCTGTGAATCGGAATCGAATCGTTTTGGGAAATCAGTGGCGATACCCAGCCCTACTCCAAACCTTGGTGCTGTCTGGCGAACCAGCCCACGTTCATACCAGTGTAACCAGAACCATCAGCGTTCATACTAGTGTAACCAGAACCATCAGGGTTCATACCAGTGTAACCAGAACCATCAGGGTTCATACCAGTGTAACCAGAACCATCAGGGTTCATACCAGTGTAACCAGAACCATCAGGGTTCATACCAGTGTAACCAGAACCATCAGGGTTCATACCAGTGTAACCAGAACCATCAGGGTTCATACCAGTGTAACCAGAACCATCAGGGTTCATACCAGTGTAACCAGAACCATCAGGGTTCATACCAGTGTAACCAGAACCATCAGGGTTCATACCAGTGTAACCAGAACCATCAGCGTTCATACCAGCGTAACCAGAACCATCAGGGTTCATACCAGTGTAACCAGAACCATCAGGGTTCATACCAGCGTAACCAGAACCATCCGCGTCATCAACGCTGGGTGATGAAGGGGCGGGATAAACAAACATGTCACAACTAGATGGCAGCTACTTCACTGGAAATGAGGATAATATCTTCCACTACAGTATCTGAAATAAACACTACTTTGTATACAAAACAAAAGACACCCTAATCTCAACCCAGAGAGAAGAGCCCATCCGGGGACTGCTTGTGACTGTTTGTTAGGGGTTGGTATGACACGATGACATCACATACATTGATATTATTATCTTACATTTAAAAAAAAGTGTATGTAAAAGTGCTTGGAGCTCCAGACATGTAGATGTCTTTTCTGCAAGGCTGAAGAGAAGATCAAATGGTAAAAACATTTCTCTTGGTTTCACCAGACTGTTTACAACACCAGCCAGCCATACACTCTGCGCTGATGTTCATTCATTTCTTATTTTGCTCAAGTTGGCATGCCTCCTACATACAGCAGCAATTAGTGCGTGTGTGTGTGTGTGAGAGAGAGAGAGAGAGAGAGAGAGAGAGAGAGAGAGAGAGAGAGAGAGAGAGAGAGAGAGAGAGAGAGAGAGAGAGAGAGAGAGAGAGAGATAGAGAGATAGAGATATGGGCGAGTCACAAGGTCAATGTCCATGTTTCCTATCGTTAGTCCTTCAACAGTTGGACAGACAGACAGCGTGCTGGCCAGAGGGAAGGAGAGGGTCTGAACTGAACAGATGGATTCTGCTTCAGACAACATCTCTCCAAAACAGGATACGCATTGCTTTTCCTTTTTAAACCACAACATTTTAGCTTTTAAAACCATAACACAGTTTTTTATTATTATTTTTAAATGACTGGACTTTTTAAATAGGCACTACATTTTTATAAACACTGCTGTGTCTGACTGTTTTTATTGTATGTGTTAATGTATGTGACCTATGTGTGTTTTTAATGTGGAACTGTATTCTTCAGCTGCACTTCTGCCTGTCGAAGGAGAATTTCTGTCGCTGTGTCCATGTGTCCATCTAATAAAAATACAAAGGTTCCATCTCCCAAAACATCATGGAATGTAAAAACATTGACGCTCAATATCTCTGAACTGCCCTAAACGGAGATAGAACCTTATCATTCTAAACGGAGATAGAACCTTATCATTCTAAACGGAGATAGAACCTTCTCATTCTAAACGGAGATAGAACCTTATCATTCTAAACGGAGATAGAACCTTCTCATTCTAAACGGAGATAGAACCTTATCATTCTAAACGGAGATAGAACCTTCTCATTCTAAACGGAGATAGAACCTTATCATTCTGAACGGAGATAGAACCTTATCATTCTAAACGGAGATAGAACCTTCGCATTCTAAACGGAGATAGAACCTTATCATTCTAAACGGAGATAGAACCTTCTCATTCTAAACGGAGATAGAACCTTCTCATTCTAAACGGAGATAGAACCTTATCATTCTAAACGGAGATAGAACCTTCTCATTCTAAACGGAGATATAACCTTATCATTCTAAACGGAGATAGAACCTTCTCATTCTAAACGGAGATAGAACCTTCTCATTCTAAACGGAGATATAACCTTATCATTCTAAACGGAGATAGAACCTTCTCATTCTAAACGGAGATAGAACCTTCTCATTCTAAACGGAGATAGAACCTTCTCATTCTAAACGGAGATATAACCTTCTCATTCTAAACGGAGATAGAACCTTATCATTCTAAACGGAGATAGAACCTTATCATTCTGAACGGAGATAGAACCTTATCATTCTAAACGGAGATAGAACCTTCTCATTCTAAACGGAGATAGAACCGTATCATTCTAAACGGAGATAGAACCTTATCATTCTAAACGGAGATAGAACCTTATCATTCTAAACGGAGATAGAACCTTCTCATTCTAAACGGAGATAGAACCTTATCATTCTAAGCTCACGACATTTTAATTAAAGTATTTGTAAAAGCAAATCAGATTTTTAGAGAGTGCCTCATATATTGCATGGTTATAGGACGATGGATGGATAATATAATATCTCCGGTTAGTCCAAGGTCCTGATTTGGAACAGCCCAAAGGTTTACAACGTGTCGGTGGGCAACAAGCGATAAGTATCACACAACATAATAAAGATCTATCTATCATAACAACTGGTCTCAATCACCATGTGGGTCAGACGCGTGTTTGTAAACCTGGTCCAAACACGCCACATCAGCAACCCTTCTCACTCACACAACCACGAGCATGACCTCATTTCTTACCATCCAAAAGTTAGATAACGACTTCTATTCAAAACCAATTCTTCTGCAGCCATCGCGCACGCAACTCATCCCCCTTTATCCATAAAGCGCAACCAAGTCACCAACTTTTCTGCGCCATTCCAACCAAACACCGCCACTCACAAACCTCCAGCCAAATCAATGCTTTACATGATCAATAACCTCGTATCGAAAGAGGCCAACTTGTGCACAAGGGGTAGACCTACTTACGGTTTTGCGAAGTTTAAGCAGGAGAGAAGTTGGTCCAACAGTCTGTCCACTTGTCTTGTCCCGTAGTGTGTGTGTGTGTGCGTACGTCTCGGAGCCGAGGGACAGAATAACAAAGTGGAGTCTGAACAACACGACTGTCTGTCTGTCTTACACCACGGGAGTCTGCTGCTCCGCCACCGTGTGGCAGATATGGGAATTAGACAGCAGCGATGCCCTGCGTTAACCCCTCCACCCCCTCCACCCTCCTGCGTTAACCCCTCCACCCCCTCCACCCTCCTGCGTTAACCCCTCCACCCCCCCGACCCTCCTGCGTTAACCCCTCCACCCCCCCGACCCTCCTGCGTTAACCCCTCCACCCCCCCGACCCTCCTGCGTTAACCCCTCCACCCCCCGACCCTCCTGCGTTAACCCCTCCACCCCCCCGACCCTCCTGCGTTAACCCCTCCACCCCCCCTCCCTCCTGCGTTAACCCCTCCACCCCCCCCCTCTTGCGTTAACCCCTCCACCCCCCCCCTCCTGCGTTAACCCCTCCACCCCCCCGACCCTCCTGCGTTAACCCCTCCACCCCCGACCCTCCTGCGTTAACCCCTCCACCCCCTCCACCCTCCTGCGTTAACCCCTCCACCCCCCCCACCCTCCTGCGTTAACCCCTCCACCCCCCCGACCCTCCTGCGTTAACCCCTCCACCCCCTCGACCCTCCTGCGTTAACCCCTCCACCCCCCCCACCCTCCTGCGTTAACCCCTCCACCCCCCCACCCTCCTGCGTTAACCCCTCCACCCCCCCGACCCTCCTGCGTTAACCCCTCCACCCCCCCCCTCCTGCGTTAACCCCTCCACCCCCCCCACCCTCCTGCGTTAACCCCTCCACCCCCCCGACCCTCCTGCGTTAACCCCTCCACCCCCTCGACCCTCCTGCGTTAACCCCTCCACCCCCTCCACCCTCCTGCGTTAACCCCTCCACCCCCTCCACCCTCCTGCGTTAACCCCTCCACCCCCCGACCCTCCTGCGTTAACCCCTCCACCCCCTCCACCCTCCTGTGTTAACCCCTCCACTCCCCCGACCCTCCTGCGTTAACCCCTCCACCCCCCCGACCCTCCTGCGTTAACCCCTCCACCCCCCCCGACCCTCCTGCGTTAACCCCTCCACCCCCTCCACCCTCCTGCGTTAACCCCTCCACCCCCCCGACCCTCCTGCGTTAACCCCTCCACCCCCCCTCCCTCCTGCGTTAACCCCTCCACCCCCCCCCCGACCCTCCTGCGTTAACCCCTCCACCCCCCCGACCCTCCTGCGTTAACCCCTCCACCCCCCCGACCCTCCTGCGTTAACCCCTCCACCCCCCCGACCCTCCTGCGTTAACCCCTCCACCCCCCGACCCTCCTGCGTTAACCCCTCCACCCCCTCCACCCCCCCGACCCTCCTGCGTTAACCCCTCCACCCTCTCCACCCCCGTTAACCCCTCCACCCCCCGACCCTCCTGCGTTAACCCCGAGACCCCCGAGACCCTCCTGCGTTAACCCCTCCACCCCCCGACCTTCCTGCGTTAACCCCTCCACCCCCCCGACCCTCCTGCGTTAACCCCTCCACCCCCCCGACCCTCCTGCGTTAACCCCTCCACCCCCCCGACCCTCCTGCGTTAACCCCTCCACCCTCTCCACCCCCGTTAACCCCTCCACCACCCCCGACCCTCCTGCGTTAACCCCTCCACCCCCCCACCCTCCTGCGTTAACCCCTCCACCCCCCTCGACCCTCCTGCGTTAACCCCTCCACCCCCGTTAACCCCTCCACCCCCCGACCCTCCTGCGTTAACCCCTCCACCCCCCCGACCCTCCTGCGTTAACCCCTCCACCCCCTCGACCCTCCTGCGTTAACCCCTCCACCCTCTCCACCCTCCTGCGTTAACGCCTCCACCCCCCCGACCCTCCTGCGTTAACCCCTCCACCCCCCTGACCCTCCTGCGTTAACCCCTCCACCCCCCGACCCTCCTGCGTTAACCCCTGCACCCCCCCGACCCTCCTGCGTTAACCCCTCCACCCCCCGACCCTCCTGCGTTAACCCCTCCACCCCCCGACCCTCCTACGTTAACCCCTCCACCCCCCCGACCCTCCTGCGTTAACCCCTCCACCCCCCCGACCCTCCTGCGTTAACCCCTCCACCCCCCCGACCCTCCTGCGTTAACCCCTCCACTCCCCCGACCCTCCTGCGTTAACTCCTCCACCCCCCCGACCCTCCTGCGTTAACCCCTCCACCCCCCGACCCTCCTGCGTTAACCCCTCCACCCCCCTCGACCCTCCTGCGTTAACCCCTCCACCCCCTCCACCCTCCTGCGTTAACCCCTCCACCCCCCGACCCTCCTGCGTTAACCCCTCCACCCCCCGACCCTCCTGCGTTAACCCCTCCACCCCCCCGACCCTCCTGCGTTAACCCCTCCACCCCCCCGACCCTCCTGCGTTAACCCCTCCACCCCCCCGACCCTCCTGCGTTAACCCCTCCACCCCCTCCACCCCCGTTAACCCCTCCACCCCCCCCCTCCTGCGTTAACCCCTCCCCCCCTCCACCCCCCCCCCCTCCTGCGTTAACCCCTCCACCCCCCCCACCCTCCTGCGTTAACCCCTCCACCCCCTCCACCCTCCTGTGTTAACCCCTCCACCCCCGACGCTCCTGCGGTTTATTATGGCCGTGACTGAGGCTGATTAAGTTGATTTAAAAGAATACATTACAGCTGATGTGCAATCTGTGAGATGCCAAGTTCATGCAGTATTGGACGAGGTTTGATTGTAGGTTGAACGCAGGGCTGACTAAGCGTGCTCTGTCTATAACTGGATTTGAGATTAGATTAGATTCAACTTTATTGTCATTGCAGAGTACAAATAGTGATATAAAACACGACAGTGATAATAACTTGTATTTGTATAGCGCTTTTCCTGCAAACGTTGCAGCTCAAAGTGCTCCAATCATTATATAATCATAATTTAATTATTTAGTCATGTAAAGGCAATATTAAAAATATGGGTTTTTAATCTTGACGTGAACATATGTGCTGAGGTTGCATCCCTAATGTAAACTGGCAGTGAGACACAATCTGGGTGCATAAAATGAGAATAGTGACAGTTACAGTGGGCAAGTACAGTAGTTATATAGAGTTAATGAGCATGTACAGTTAAGGTAGGTGTTTATAGTATGGTATGTAAATAGGGTGTGGGTGATTCACTTCAGCCCATAGAACACAACACACAAATAACGTTACTGTTCATCCACTCTTGGTTGAATCTCGATCATAAATCGGTTAACTGCCCCCCCCCCCCCAACTCTCTGAAAGTGATGACCACATCTCCCATGGAGGGAGGGAGGGGGGGATCCACCATGGAGGGAGGGAGGGGAGGATCCACCATGGAGGGAGGGAGGGGGGGATCCACCATGGAGGGAGGGAGGGGGGGATCCACCATGGAGGGAGGGAGGGGGGGATCCACCATGGAGGGAGGGAGGGGGGGATCCACCATGGAGGGAGGAGGGAGTCCTGTACTGTACAGTAAGCATCAGCGCTCTCAGTTCATGTACTGTGTAGAGATCATGCTGTACATGAGCCCATCCCTGTGTATCAGCCTGTATTTTTGTATACTATCACTACGACATAATGTATCATATATGTGTTACGGTACATGTGGGAATACGGTACATGTGGGAAAACTAGGGTTAGGTTAGGGTTAGGTGCTACGTCGACTTGGTACATGCTGGCATGTCTAACCCTAACCGTAATCCTAACCCTAACCCTACCCCTAACCCTAACCGTAATCCTAACCCTAACCCTACCCCTACCTCTAACCCTAACCCTAAACTTAACCCTAGCACCGTAGCACCCTAGCACCTAACCCTAACCCTAGTTTTCCCACATGTACCGCATTCCCACATGTACCGTAACATATGGATCATATGGATCATAGCCTGTACATATGCACATTGTATATAATCTCAATTGATATATAACCACTGCACATATACATCCAGTCACCATGGTATGACATTGCACATTACGCTACCATTTGCACTTTACTGTAGATTGCTGTAAATACTGCTACTTTTTACTGCAATATAATTGCTATTTGTTGCACTTCTGGTTAGACGCACAATAATGTTGTTGCATTGTCTTGTACTATCTAATGACAATAAAGTGAAAGTGAATCTAATTTCCAAGTCACTCACTCACCACAGATGGGGGTTAAAATCCAACGAACATTATCTTATCTCACATAAGGAGGTAATACCCTGGAAAATGACCTTGAACAACATGTGAACCCAATAACCTGCCTGTCCCTGTAAGGGGTCAGGGTCAGTTAGCTACTTTTAAAACAACAACAAACCCATCTTTTTAGAGGTGCACTTGGTTGCCCTTAGCAACTGCCATTCCCTATTTCCCCATGTCCAGATGATAGAGCTGTTATTGATGTGATGTGTTTTGTTAATGTGTTTGGTTTTGCTATTATATATATATATATATAGTGTGTGTGTGTGTGTGTGTGTGTGTGTGTGTGTGTTGAGACCTTGGTGAAAATGCCCTTTACAACTAAATCAATTAATGAATGATCTTTATTGTCATTGTACGGGTACAACGAAATTGAAAGGCAAACCCTAGGTGCTAACAAACAAAACACAGTCCCAAGATAATAAAACACAGTCCTAAGATAATAAAACAAAGTCCTAAGATAATAAAACACCGTCCTAAGATAATAAAACACCGTCCTAAGATAATAAAACACAGTCCTAAGATAATGAAACACAGTCCTAAGATAATAAAACACAGTCCTAAGATAATAAAACACAGTCCTAAGATAATAAAACACAGTCCTAAGATAATAAAACACAGTCCTAAGATAATAAAACACAGTCCTAAGATAATAAAACACAGTCCTAAGATAATAAAACACTGTCCTAAGATAATAAAGCACAGTCCTAAGATAATAAAACACAGTCCTAAGATAATAAAAAACAAGAATGAGACATAAATAGACATAAATAGGGGGATATACCTAAAAGTAATCGGTAGGAATCTGAGTATCTATTAACGTATATAGGCTACTTCTATACACTATATGACCTATTCACAGGGGGGTGTTAGCATGTAACTGTGTACTTCTATAAACATATAAACAACAAAGGTACAGCTTTATATAATATATATATATATATATATATATATATATCTGGTGGATTGATGATTCACTTGCTTAGTATTCAAATGTATTGATTGTAAGTCGCTTTGGAATGTAAATGTCGATAAAACAGAGAGCCAGAGGGGTCAGAGAGAGGTCAGTGCTGTCCCCCATCCTCGCCTATCCTTGGAGGAGCACGCCACCAGTACCAGACTCTGCGGTGGTGGTCAGTATCGATCGACCCGTCTAGAGACGACCGTAGTGAGGTCAGGCAGGCCACACCGAGGCACACCAGACTCTGACACGTCACACAACACAATAGTCCTTTCACCTCAGATGTAAGTGCACATACACACAGACCACAGATGCAGGGCTACGTAAGCACACTCACTCAATAGTTGACATTGTTCTTCATGTTGGTGACAATACACTTTCATCATACATTTTGACTGAGTAACTGAGTGGAGACAGCTATCGTCAGCTATCGTTGACTGGGTGAATTGGAGACAGCTAGCCTGTCGTCAGCTTAGTAAGTGATTTCATTCTAGCTTTACCGTGTTGTGTTACTGGTGGTTTGTGTTAGCTATTCTGAGTTAAGTATTAGTTTTGGGGACAACTATCAGTCTGCAAACTGTTTATTTTTTATTTCACCTGATGAGAATATACATATACAGTATATATGTCTATATATTTTTTTAAAAAACGTCCTTCTATCACTGAGACTGCCAATGGCCCCGGGCCTGAGCTAGATTACTCTTCCTGCTACGACTGGTGGATTGATGATTCACTTGCTTAGTCAAATGTATCGATTGTAAGTCGCTTTGGAATAAGGCGTCTGCTAAATGCCAAAAATGTAAAATGTAAATGAGAAGAATTGTGTCTGTTAAATTGGCTATTACCACCATGATGCAATGGTGTGAATAACACAGCCATGACCTAAGGGATAGAGAGTGAACTCGTGAGTTTAGAATGATAAGGTTTTATCTCCGTTTAGAATGAGAAGGTTCTATCTCCGTTTAGAATGATAAGGTTCTATCTCCGTTTAGAATGATAAGGTCCTATCTCCGTTTAGAATGATAAGGTTCTATCTCCGTTTAGAATGATAAGGTTCTATCTCCATTTAGAATGATACGGTTCTATCTCCGTTTAGAAGGAGAAGGTTCTATCTCCGTTTAGAATGATAAGGTTCTATCTCCGTTTAGAATGATAAGGTTCTATCTCCGTTTAGGGCAGTTCAGAGATATTGAGCGTCAAAGTTTTTACATTCCATTATGTTTATGTTTTGTGAGATTGAACCTTTGTATTTTATTAATTACTAACTAAAAAATGTCAAAATGTTAAAAATAACACCACACAGGCATTAATAAACACCTAATGGATCAGATCCAAGTTGGCTGAAAGCACACCCGACCTCTCTCCTCTCCCCTTACTCATTGCACTTGTGCGCACACACACAGAGAGAGAGAGGAGAGAGAGTGATAGAGGGATAGAGTGAACTGATGGAGTGGTCTTGTGAGAGAAAGAGAGAGAGAGAGAGAGAGAGACACACACACACACACACACACACACACACACACACACACACACACACAGAGAGCTCGTGAATAGATGACCTATTAGCAAATAACCTTGACCAGCGTGTGGAGGTATATTTGTGATCCCGAGGATCTTACAAGTGAAGGAAATCTGAAAACAACAGATCGAAGGAAAATAATTGAGGGAAGAGAGATAGATACAGCGCCCTCTACAGGTTTTAACAGGAACAGATCCACAAAGGAAAACGAGGGAAAGCACCTAAAAATAATACATTTATTTGTTTCTTCTTTCTATACATACACAATGTTTACCTTTCCAAAAGTTGATAACAACATGTCTTAACATTTACACACGTTTACCACAGACACATAAAATAACATTTAATCACGCTCCCCCTCACGACCCTGCAGCTGTGAGCTACGGGCACTAGGGGGCATGACATCATCATGACACGTCTACTGAAGGACATTCTCACTACTACAGAAGAAGAGGTGTGTGTTTCCTGTCTTCTATGTCGTAGCTTGACACTCGTCATGCTCTGACCTATGTTAATGTCTACGACTATTCTCTAGTATCCTCTGTTCTTAGGTTAGACATTTATTCTTTTTTCTCACAGTCCTTCATGATTCTTTTTCTGTATAATAATACCCAAATAAAGCGGCCTATCGCCTCCCATCTTCAATCCCACGTCGGGTCTCTTCTCCTTCTCTCTCAGTGCCTGGGTTCCTACACTACTACACAACCCTGACACCGTCCTCACGACCCCTGGTTGGGTCGGGGGATCTCTGAGGCAGGGTTGTCTCACGTTGACAGACTACTACCGGTACATAATCCAAATATTTGCTCGGCTGACTGACTACTATGAAGGATGTGGGTACTGGATATGCCTGGGGGAGGGGGGCTGGATACTAGTGTCAGTTGGCCCTGAAGGGGGCGATAGAGGGGTTAGGGGGTTCTTGATAGTCCTGGAGAGTAGTGTCAGTTGATAGAGGGGTTAGGAGGGGTTCTCTGTTTTGGAGGCTAGTGTCAGTTGGTAGAGGGGTTAGGGGGTCTTGTAGTGTCAGTTGGGCCCTCCAGGGGGCGATAGAGGGGGGTTAGGGGGTCTTCTTGATGTTTCCTGGAGACTCCAGCCCTCCAGGGGGCGACAGAGGGGTTAGGGGGTCTTGTAGTGTCAGCTGAGCCCTCCAGGGGGCGATAGAGGGGTTAGGGGGTCTTGTAGTGTCAGTTGAGCCCTCCAGGGGGCGGTAGAGGGGGGTTAGGGGGTCTTGATGTTTCCTGGAGACTCCAGCCCTCCAGGGGGCGATAGAGGGGTTAGGGGGTCTTGTAGTGTCAGTTGAGCCCTCCAGGGGGCTTCTTGGTGCGGCGGCCCAGCTGGCGGTGGTACAGGAGGGTGATGAGGAGGAAGAGGCCTTCGCTGAGGAGGAGGAGCAGGGCGGCGTTGGACAGCAGGTCCACCTCCAGCAGGGTGATGGAGGTCACTGCAATGGCATGGACGGACGCGCACATGGACACACACACACACACACACACACACACACACACAGAGACAGAGACAGAGACACAGAGAGACAGACAGACAGACAGACAGACAGAGACACACAGAGACAGAGACAGACACAGAGACAGAGACAGAGACAGAGACAGAGACAGAGACACAGACACAGACACAGACACAGAAACAGACACAGACACAGACACAGACACAGACACACACACGCATTTTAGGCCATACAAATTGAAACCAATAATATAACACAGCAAGATAAACAGCATAAAAGACAATAAAATATTTATTTTATTTAACATCCCACACATTGCAATAATAACCTTTCAGTCTGTGCAATCTTAAGTCAACTTGTTGTTGGAATCACACTTGACCACTAGAGGGCAGTTGTGCACTCCAACACTATCCAGCAGCCCTTGAGGATGTAGTCGTACTTCAGTCCAATGACAAACACACGTCTCTCTAACATTAGAACCTGTACCAAATCGTGAGCTTACAATGATAAGGTTCTATCTCCGTTCAGGGTAGTTCAGAGATATTGAGCGTCAAAGTTTTTACATTCCATTATGTTTTGTGAGATGGAACCTTTGTATTTTATTAATTACTAACCCCCCCAAAAATCTAAATTTAAAAAAATAACACCACACAGGCATTAATAAACACCTAATGGATCAGATTATGTGAAAAAACTAAATTTTAACAAAAATTGAGATAGAACCTTATAATTCTAACATCACGAAATGTCTCTAATGGTGGTGTGAGGAGAGCTTGAAGGAGATCTAGAGTCTACTAGTCTGGCCTGGCCTGGCATCTCCTGTCCCTCTCTAACCCAGGAACCCAACCCAAGCCTCTAGCCCAGCGGTTCCCAACCTTTTTGGACTCAAGGCCCACTTAAAAATCTCTAAAGTATTCGCGGCCCACACAGGCTTTTTTACGCATGCGTAAGTTCCTATCTATCGGTATCACACTGATGCTGATTTTTTTTCCCTTCTTAAGGTTTTAAAGAACAAAATACAGTACCATGAATTGATTTTTTGGGCTAAAAGAAAAATCTAGGATTTTTTAGGGGGGTAGAGGGTAGGACCAGGGGGGTAGGGGCTAGGACCAGGGGGTAGAGGGTAGGGGCTAGGACCAGGGGGTAGGGGCTAGGACCAGGGGGTAGGGGCTAGGACCAGGGGGCTAGGGGCTAGGACCAGGGGGTTAGGGGCTAGGGACCAGGGGGGTGGGGGCTAGGGGCTAGGGACCAGGGGGGTAGGGGCTAGGACCAGGGGGGTAGGGGCTAGGACCAGGGAGGTAGGGGCTAGGACCAGGGGGGTAGGGGCTAGGACCAGGGAGGTAGGGGCTAGGGGGGTAGGGGCTAGGACCAGGGGGCTAGGGGCTAGGACCAGGGAGGTAGGGGCTAGGACCAGGGGGTAGGGGCTAGGACCAGGGGGCTAGGGGCTAGGACCAGGGAGGTAGGGGCTAGGACCAGGGGGGTAGGGGCTAGGACCAGGGGGGTAGGGGCTAGGACCAGGGGGGTAGAGGGTAGGACCAGGGGGGTTAGGGGCTAGGACCAGGGGGGTAGGGGCTAGGACCAGGGGGGTAGAGGGTAGGGGCTAGGACCAGGGGGGTAGGGGCTAGGACCAGGGGGGTAGAGGGTAGGGGCTAGGACCAGGGGGGTAGGGGCTAGGACCAGGGGGGTAGAGGGTAGGACCAGGGGGGTAGGGGCTAGGGGCTAGGACCAGGGGGGTAGGGGCTAGGGGCTAGGGCCAGGGGGGTAGGGGCTAGGACCAGGGGGGTAGGGGCTAGGGGCTAGGACCAGGGGGGTAGGGGCTAGGGGTTAGGACCAGGGGGGTAGGGGCTAGGACCAGGGGGCTAGGGGCTAGGACCAGGGGGCTAGGGGTTAGGACCAGGGGGGTAGAGGGTAGGGGCTAGGACCAGGGGGGTAGAGGGTAGGGGCTAGGACCAGGGGGGTAGAGGGTAGGGGCTAGGGACCAGGGGGGTAGAGGGTAGGACCAGGGGGTAGGGGCTAGGACCAGGGGGGTAGGGGCTAGGACCAGGGGGGTAGGGGCTAGGGGCTAGGACCAGGGGGGTAGGGGCTAGGACCAGGGGGTAGGGGCTAGGGACCAGGGGGGTAGAGGGTAGGGGCTAGGACCAGGGGGGTAGAGGCTAGGACCAGGGGGGTAGGGGCTAGGACCAGGGGGGTAGGGGCAGAGGGGTAGGGGCTAGGACCAGGGGGGTAGGGGCTAAGGGCCAGCTAGGAGCCTCACCTAGGAGCTGCACGGCCAGGTAGCAGGCCTCCGTCAGCAGGGTCCACTGGAGGACGCTCTTCTCTGGCGTGTAGAGGCCGTTCCACAGGACCAGGGAGATACCTGCAGAGACAAACACTCAGCCTGGACCACACCTGGATGGGGGTGGAGCCAACTCCTTCCACTATCCAGATTTGGAATCTGATTTGGAGGACAGGAGTCACATCATAGCAGATACTAGATATACATACACCCCTACATTCTCGGTCGACACCAGTTTGGATTCGGAGCGGGGCAGAGGGGCGGCTGTGGCGCAGGAGGTAGAGCCGCCGTCTAATGATCACAAGGTTGGCAGATCAGCGGTTCGAGCCCCGGCTGGCCACATGTCGAAGTGTCCTTGGGCAAGACACTGAACCTCAAATTGCTCCCAGTGAGCGGGCCGGCCGGCGCCTTGCATGGCAGCTTGCCGCCTTTGGTGTGTGAATGTGTGTGTGAATGGGTGAATGAGAGGCCGTTGTAAAGCGCTTTGGATAAAGGCGCTATATAAGTGCAGTCCATTTACCATTTACCATTTACCAGAGTGCAGTTGTTGCTGAACAGAGTGATTATAGGAATCTCAAGCAGTGCACTCTTGGTCATATTGTCTTGTCTGTGGTTCTGATATGTTGTTAGTGTACCTGTGAATCTCTTGATCAATATTAACATGCACAGACACGCAGCATACGTCTCATAGGTAAATGACAACAGGTGGAAGACTAGAAAGACCTGTCCTCCAAATACGATATGACGACATACAGGTTTCCTTTTCAGTCTGGAAACATCTTTCATTTTTCCCTCAGATCTGCTGATAAGGGTCTCCTAACCACCACTATGGTTAGGGTTATAACCAAGATCGATCGATCGATCTCTCTGTCTCTGTCTCTGTCTCTCAAGTCTAGGGGGGGGTCGTGCTTTAGCTGTCGCAGCCCCTGACCTCTGGAAGAGCATGTCCATGTCTATCAGATCTGCCCCCTCCATCCAGTCCTTTAAATCTAAACTCAAAACTCACCTGTATTCCTTAGCGTTCCCTGACTCACTCTGACTCTTGCCTTGTTTGTTTTGACGTGTTTGCGTACTATTACATCATTTATTCTCAATGCAAGTCTCCGTTGTGTGTTGTTGTTCTGTTGTAGCTCGAAGAGTTTTGATGTATAATTGAACAAGGTGACAGTTGAGTATTTCTCTACCTGCTCAACCTGCCCACTCAAACACATTCTGGAGCCCTGAAATAGTATGTTTTTACAAGAATTGTCTAAAAATGGTCAATCCAATCCAATATCCAATCCATATAATTAATTAATTAAATTAATAATAAATAATTTTGCCATTTAGCAGACGCTTTTAATCCAAAGCGATTTACAATTACGAATTACAGGGACATTCCCCCTGGAGTAACTGAGGGCTAAGGGCCTTACCCAAGGGCACACTAGTAGTGGTGTGGTTTCAGGCGGGATTTGAACTCACAACCTTCCGATCACAAGTCCAACTCACTATCCACTAGACCACCACTACCTGATATGTGTATAAGAAGCCGGCCTTACTGAGAAGAGCTCCTCCATAAAGGCGGATGGAGGTGCTGGTGGTCCTCAGTTCAAACACAGACTCATAGAGCTGGCTGGGAAACACCAGGGCCTGGAGAGAGAGGGAGGAGGGAGGGAGGGAGGGAGAGGGAGGGAGGGGAGAGGGAGGAGGGAGGCAGGAGGGAGGAGGGAGGAGGGAGAGAGGGAGAGAGAGGGAGGAGGGAGGGAGGAGGAGGGGGAGAGAGAGAGGGAGGGAGAGAGGAGGGAGAGAGAGAGAGAGGGAGGGAGAGGGAGAGAGAGGGAGGGAGAGAGAGGGAGGAGGGAAGAGGGAGGAGGGAGGGAGGGAGGGAGGGAGGAGGGAGGAGGGAGGGAGGAGGGAGGGAGGAGGGAGGGAGGGAGGAGGGAGGGAGGGAGGAGGGAGGAGGGAGGAGGGAGGAGGGAGGAGGGAGGAGGGAGGGAGGGAGGAGGGAGGAGGGAGGGAGAGAGAGAGAGAGGGAGGGAGGGAGAGGGAGAGAGGGAGAGAGAGGGAGGGAGGGAGGGAGGGAGGGAGGGAGGGAGGGAGAGAGAGAGAGAGGGAGAGAGAGAGAGAGGGAGACCCACACACACCAAAATCTTGGTTACAGCAAACCATAGTGACATGGTTATAACAAACCCAGTGGCCTGACATGACGGGTGAAGCACAGCGGTGGAGCGGTGGTCTGACCAACGCAGCGTCTCTCTCCAGAGAACGTCAGACTGGCACTGACAACCTGCCACCACCACGCTGTAAACATTTAGGCAAATTAAACGATATACTTAGTAAAGAGAGAGAGAGAGAGAGAGAGAGAGAGAGAGAGAGAGAGAGAGAGAGAGAGAGAGAGAGAGAGAGAGAGAGAGAGAGAGAGGGGGGAATTCAAGCACTTTCAATGACCCACGTATATTTTCTAAAACATTTAAGACCTTGATTTCTTTTTCTCAAATTCACAAAATTTCAAGGAGTTCAAGGACCCGTGGGAACCCTGTACTTAGTAATGACTGAGTAGCTGTCTTTGTTAAACTATATACTTACAGGGTTCCCACACCTTCTGAAACATCAAATTCAAGCACCTTTCAAGGACTTTCAAGACTCAATTCCCTCAAATTCAAGGACCCAACACGGCATAGTTTGAGACAGATCTAGTTGACGAGTAAAACATTTTTGAATATATTTTTTTTTAGAGAGAGAGAGAGAGAGAGAGAGGGGGGGGGGGGGAATTCAAGCACTTTCAATGACCCATGTCTATTTTAAAATACTTAAGATTTAATTTTTAATTCATAAACTTTCAAGGATTTCAAGGACCCGTGGGAACCCTGTACTTAGTAACTGTCTTAGTAACTGTCTTTGTTAAACGATACTTGGTAATGACTGACTAATTGTCTTTGTTAACACTAGAACAGCCGTGCCTTTCTTACCTTGTAAAAGAGCCGCCTCTTTACAATGATCAAGCTGCTATTTCCACACAACGACCACTAGTTGGCCGCTTGTAAATTACCCTGCCTCCTACACAGAAAAACAAAATAGCTTTATATACTAGCTTATCCTGATGTGATTTTGAAAATGTAAGGATACTGGGTGGTAGAACGCACAAGCTATATACTTAGTAATGACTGACTACTGTCTTTGTAAAAAAAAAACGCCAAAACGCTAATGCTAATCTAGCGCCACACAGTTCAACAACCCTGGGGAGAACCCTGCAACGCAATAACATACAATTAAATACCCCCCAGCTAGAGAAGGAGGAATTGGGTCTGTCGTCTAATGACGACAAGCAAAGTCCAGTTGAGATCATATTCTATAGCACTTACTGTCAAGGCTATGGTTGTGAACAGGACAGCCGAGGTGAGGACCCATATCCTGGAAGAAGACACACAGGAGAGACACAGACATTAGAAACACCGCTGATCTCAAAGAGAGAACTGATTGATTGATTCAGGTCAATAACGAGTTGTTGCGTAATTCTCCTGTATTTTCCACCCACTGTACAGCAATCATATCAGAAGGCTGCCAGTCAGTATACAATGAATATAAACTCCTCAAAAGAAGTTCAGAAACGTTATTTCGGGCGATTATTCCTCCCCTTTAATAATACCAATTGGTATTGTATTTTATATCGTAGGAAAGCCTGATTAGTCACCTTTACAACGAGGTACAACTTGTGAAGATCATGCATTCGTGGAATGAGCAACACAGCTAAATGTGTGGGTAGCGGCCCAAAAGAATGTGCCAAAATCCCCTGCAATATTCTTCTGTTGGTATTCACTCTCGTTTTGAGCTTCAAGTGCTGGCAGGTGTATGCCACCTGTCACAGGTGTGTTTATATTTATATTTGAATATATATTGAAGCTCGACACAATGTCTACTGCTCAAATGTGTGCTCTTGTTGTGAGCTCGTGAAAATAACAGTAAATGAACTTGAATCACCTGTTTATTGCCCAGTGTCTTACCTGAGGCCTAGGGGCTCTCGCCCTGCAAACTTCATTTGGTTGCCAAGCACTTGACTGATCTGTAAAATGTAGGTTAAACACCATGGAAAACAACAAATTAACATACAGTAATCGTTACATACAGTAATCGTGCCTATAGTGCCTATTCACTTAAATATCCAATCTAGCACACATCACATACCTGTCAACATTGGGATTTGAAAATAAGGGATATTCTCCCCCCTCCCATCGTCCACATACCATACCCCATTATATAATCACAATTTAATTATTAAGTCATTTAAAGGCAATATTAAAAAGATGGGTTTTTAGTCTTGACTTGAACATATGTGCTGAGGTTGCATCCCTAATGTAAACTGGCAGTGCGTTCCACAATCTGGGTGCATAAAATGAGAATGCAGCCTCACCAAATCTCTTCTTTTGTACATGTGGTACACAGAGATAACCAGCGTCAGAAGACCTGAGAGCTCTATTGGGCTGATATGATCAGCAAAAGGTCTTTCAGATATTCTGGTGCTGTGCCAGTGAGAGCTTTATAAACACGTGCACAGTTGAACAATGATTCAAGTCAGAAAATTGCCATTTATAGGTCGAAAGTAGGCTATGTGTTTTTGTAAATTTAGCTAATCTAGTGCTAATCTCATTCTATTATCTAATTTCCTCTAAAAGTGATTTCCCACGTTGCTGTGGCGTGCGACATTAGCCAGAGCTCTGGACTGTGACGAGGCCAGCGTGTCTGTAGAGTCCAACAGAACCCTCTGAGACCCTGTCACTGGCTTTTCTGGCAGCTGAGTCAAACAGTCTTTCCCACACATTTTATTGAGGATTGCTCCTCCTAGCTATGTTTCCAAAATAACCCCGTGAATGGCTAACGTCACCCCTCAGTGCATCCGTTCCATGAGATGTTAGACATTTTCAAGAAAAGTCAGGAAGCAAAACTGGCTGGCGTGAGCCTTGTTGCAGTTCCAAAAAAGAACAAACCAAGACAAACCAGAACCAACCTGTGATGTCATCATAGATCCTATCTACCTGTGATGTCATCATAGATCCTATCTACCTGTGATGTCATCATAGATCCTATCTACCTGTGATGTCATCATAGATCCTATCTACCTGTGATGTCATCATAGATCCTATCTACCTGTGATGTCATCATAGATCCTATCTACTGGGATGTTACTTGCGATTTCCTTTAAACAAAAGCACACAACTTGACAAACATGGTAGTCATCTGGATATCTCAGGAACCAATCAGGCTGCAGTGATCTGAATCTGAAACAAGACGTGACTTCTCTCTCTCTCTCTCTCTCTCTCTCTCTCTCTCTCTTTCTCTCTTTCCCTCTCTCTCTCCCTCTCTCTCTCTCTCTCTCTCTCTCTGTCTCTCTCTCTGTCTCTCTCTCTCTCTTTCCCTCGCTCTCCAGCTTGAGACATTTATTGACAACAGAGTCAGACGCAGTGCATCAATCACTCAATCACTCAATCAAGTACAATCTATTTGCCTATTTGACATAAGCGCTTTGAATCACATCTTGTGAGAAATCTTTCATCTAGTGAGAAATGCGCTATGCAAATAAAACCTGATTTGATTAGATAAGAATCACTTAACTTGGCCTGGCTCTGGAGAATCAGATTTCCAGCAATAAATATGGAAATAAACATCAGCGGAGAGGAGGGGGGAAATAATCAAGATGACTATAGAATAGATATTGAGTAAGAAAGGTGTGTGTGTTCCTCAGTTTTGACCTGTGTGTGTGTGTGTGTGTGTGTTCCTCACCTTAGACCTGTGTGTGTGTGTGTGTGTGTGTGTTCCTCACCTTAGACCTGTGTGTGTGTGTGTGTGTGTGTGTGTGTTCCTCACCTTAGACCTGTGTGTGTGTGTGTGTGTGTGTGTGTGTGTTCCTGACCTTTGACCTGTGTGTGTGTGTGTGTGTGTGTGTGTTCCTCACCGTTGACCTCTCTGTGTGTGTGTGTGTGTGTGTGTGTGTGTGTGTGTGTGTGTGCGCGTGTGTTCCTGACCTTTGACCTGTGTATCTCTCCGTCGTCGTCCTCGCCCCCCACCCCCAGGATCTTGCGGGTCTTGAGGCGGCTGACCAGGTCCGTCTGGCTGTGCTTCTTCATCAGCGGCGGGGGGTGATGCGCGGTCGTCATGGCAGCAGAGAGGGGTGGGGGCGGGGGGGGGGCTCCTAGACACCACAACATACGA